>NC_069503.1:927474941-927729941 GCF_027579735.1 Bombina bombina | reverse complement strand
TACCTCGGCCGCCGGTAGCATCTGTATAGGTCAGTGCTATATAAATGTGAGAGGAAGGTTTGGTGTCATATCCTGTCTCATATTGGTTAAATGATTCTTTAAATTTAATAAAACTTGTGTAATGGATAGGCTTCAGTCTGCAAGAGGGGTTAGAGTTCCCAAAATCATTACTGTTTCATATGAGATTTTTTATGTAAATGTGTGATTTCACTAAAACTTACATTTTTATTCATTTGAGTGCTTTCCTGTCTGCATGCACCTTATATGATTAACTGCTTGCTTGCTCTGACACATTTGCATGTATTCATCTGTCGCTTGGCTGTTATAATTAACACCTTTTACATCCATGAAATCAAGCTTTGTGGCTTAATTATTGCAATATTGAACAGTAACTTTTGCTAATATGGTGCACCATTAATGACTATTACAGCTGGCTAGGTTACTCTTTTGTTTGTGTGAGGGGCCCATGTGTTGTTTTGCACATACATTTTGTACATACATAAACACATTTAGAAATGTGTATCTATGTATCTTTATATAAAAGCCCTTTGCCTGCCTTATTTTTTTACACCTGAGACTGCATAACTTTAAACCCTTATAACTTTTTTGTGTAATATGTTTTTATTTTTTAATAATCAGATAGTGTTATTATGAGTGTAACTATACTTTTCAATGTATTACCATTATGGTCAAAACTGCATCAAGGAAAAATACTGAGTTCACTTTGAGTATCCATCAAGATAAAAGAGCTCTATTTTTTGTGAATCCAGGATAAATAAACAACACGACAGATGAAACCAGGAATAACGTACACGCCTACTCTAGGTCTCAGGTTTCTTTAGAAATAATTGTTACTTTTTTGGGTGAACATTGTTAGATTTATATTGAGTAGATTTGAGGTATATTTTGAATGGAGGGATCGTGTTTTGGGTGGGGTGTTAGGTGTATTTTGGTTGAGTAAGATATGCATTTTGGATGGGAAAGTATTATTTTGGAGTGAGTGTCAGTTTTTGTATTCTGAAGAATATAACCCAGCTGATATCAGTAAAAACAAACAAACAAGCAAGCAAACATACATACACACGTTGGTTTATTGCTTTGTATCCTTACAACTTTTAACATTAATTGCCCTTAAATGGGCTTTGATAAAAGAAAATGCTGCAGTCAGATTATTGAGTAGTCTTCCTTATGCATGCTCTTCATACTTGGTATGCTGGCATACAAAGCTCTGCATGATCAAGGGCATGAGTATCTATTAGATTAGTGTTAGAGCTCCTCATTCCCTAGACAACACTGATATCCATAAATAAAATCCTATTAATGTTCCCCAAATTCTAATTACCTCTCTTTGCATCTCCCTCAAAAACAGTTGTGCTTGTCATCCAATGAATGTTGTCGAGATAAGAGGATAATGATATGACTTTATAAATAATAACAATATCAATGTGTCCATAGTAAAAGCAGCAAAATGTTGTGTATTCATCATTAAGATTTTTCTTTTTTTTTTTTTTTTTTTTAAATATTTTTATTGAGATTCAACAAAAGGCAAACAAATGCAAACATGTCGAGAATTTTACATTCAAATGAATTCCACATATTCGATGAACAGTTGTTATATTATTTAAATACAGTGTGGGTATATATCAATATAAACACAAATTTAATACCAAAGTTAATGCCAAGACAGCTCTGTACCTTCAGCAAAGCCAGCAGGAACGCTCTTGGGCCCCTTATACAATCATAAACATAATCAAGGAAGGTAACTACTGAAACTATGGAGACCACTCGTGGATCTCTATTAAGGAATCTCCATTTTCTATTTATATAGGGTTTAGGTCCATTATGAGAACTGAAAAACTTATATAAAACCCTTAAATTGAGCTATATTGGTATATTAATAATAATAATAATAATAATAATAATAATAATAATAAGGGAACCATCGCCGTGAACATTTAAGAATTGGGTGGTTGGGAGGAGTAGATAGAACAGGGCCTCATTACAAGAAACAAAGATTATAAATATAAGGGATCACTAAGCTTTATGCATAGTTACTCAGAGGCTCTACCAAATTTAACTGGTGAAAGTGATGTATAGGGGTATATTTGTTAAGACGGTAGACCTCCTCACATTAGTATGTTATATCTTTGAGACAGACCTAGCTCGAGTTAAATAGTCAATAAATAGTTATCAAAGACAGCATAGATAGCAAAAGAACAGCTTATCTAAAACCTAAAAAAAACAAAACATAGTGTCATAAATTTTTAAATTTCAAACCCATTGTATGCGCCCCGAACTCTGCTCCTCATAAAATCCTATACATATAATAGGGCAGGCAGAGGTCTAGTATAATATAAAGCAATCTATCTTATGTGTATATAGCTGCAAGCCACACCAGATCCAGTATTGTTTAATAGTTAACGTGAGCCTTTGAAGACTCAGGGGATAGGATGGCTAACATGAAGGACAGGTAAGAGATAAAGAATGCATAACATTAGACAAGCAATAGTAGTATTGATGTGAGGGTTTTATAGCTGTTATCTATACCTCCCCATACTGTCATCGTGAGTAGGAAGCAAATAACATTATGAATATATATTTACATACTAAATCACAAACAATCAATGAGAGGAAAGATTCTAGCTTAACTAGAGAGCCATGTAGGTATATGTAAAATGATACCCCATTCAATATTATGAGCGCAGTGAGCAGTGAGCATGAGAATGTGTTAAAATGCTCTGCAAAGTCGAAGTGGTATTGATGGGACATAAGGGTATAATTACGATGCTGGGGAGACCTCCTCATTACAATATGCTAGAGCCAAAAGTCAGAGCTAGCTTAGTTTAAATTGGGCGGGGAATAGGGGTCCTAGTTAACATAATCGGCAGGGGAACAGCGTAACTGAAAAAATAAAAGTGGCATACAAGACTTCACCCCCGCTAAGTCCAATAAGTACAAGTAATATGTTTAAATAAAATATTTAAGCGGAACAGTTGGACAATGCATATTTGTCGTTCTTGCTTCGAACGCAAAGTCAGCTAACATAACAGTTTTTTACCCTGCGCCCAGTCCTGAGCAGGTTGTGAAATCATGGAAAGCAGGGGGTTTTCTGAGCTCCAGTCCAACATAGCAGTCTCGGGCGTGAGTCTTGTAACTGGGGTTTCAGTCCTCCCTCAGCCCACTCCGTGCCGGTGATCTTGTGAATGGCTCTGTCGGGTGTAAAACCCGGACTGAAAGGAACTCACTTTCCGGGAGCGTAGAACTTGGGAGCGTCCTGTTGCTGTAAGGCCCCAATTTCCCTGAGCAGGTAGGAGCGAACTACTACCCATTTGCCCTTCTGCTCCAGCCACAATTAGCGATGAATGAATAAGAGGCAATAGGCAGGGGCGTTCAAATGAGACAGGTCTGCCACAAGCCCATCTCTGTTTCTTGGTCTCATCTTCCATTATTACTCGAGGAGTGATTTCCTCTGTGGGCGCATAGAAAGCCTCTACCGGCATGTTATATGCGGTTCCGATCGGCAACTCAGGTGTAGGGTCCTGCTGGGCATCCGTTTGACTGCAAGGGTTGAAAATCTCTTCGCTAGCCAGGCCTGGCCAGGGAGACATAGTTTCTTCGCCACTTTCATCTAGCGGGACCGCTGTAGTAACAGATCCCAAGAGGAGTTCACATAACTCTTCCTCTAAGCTCCGGAAATAATCCTCTATATGCTGCGTCATCTCTCTTTCCCAGGGCCTCCATTGTTTAGACAATACTTTACTTGTACAGCTTCTCTTCATAAACACCCACAGATGGATGATTTATCATAACAGATGGTTCCCTTCTTTGATAGACCGGGTTTATACTGCGCACTCAGGGCACAGCTAGTTGTGGGGACAGGCTGAGGCTTCTATAATAGGGGAAGGCCTCAAAGTGTAAAGTCCAGTACTGAGGGCAATAGAGCCTAGTCACTATTCAAAGACCCTATATCTTGAATTCGGACTCCTTCAGTCCAGCCTCTCAACTATTTTAATGCAGATAGCTTGAGGAGCTGAAGCTCAGTGCGACCTGTAAGATGGCCGCCGCCCGGGTGTCCCCCATTAAGATTTTTCTTATTAGAATGAGGATGTATTACAATATATTAACTGACAATATGTCCAATAACTCAAATGGTGTATTATCTTTTCAACAACAGTGACAAGCAAAGGAATTTGTATTAAACATAAATCTTTCATTTGGAAACAGCCTGTTTTTAATGACATCTGCTTCCATTTAGTTATCTTCTAAGTGTTACATGATATTTTCCATATTTGGCTCTTACAACTTATATTTTACACTGCATATGTGAATGCAAATGTAATATTTATATTCTCCAAACACATTTTAAATACAGGAAGGAATATATTTCACAGAAAAAAAATGAAAATATTTGGTTTTTAAATGTTATATTATCAATATAACCTCCAATTTGAAAATTATTTCTGTTATTTCTGAACTATTTCTCAGTAAAAAAATAATATATATATATACATATTATTTTTTTGACTGAGAAATGGTCAAGAATAATAAATATATATATATATATATATATATATATATATATATATATATATATATATATATATATATATATACACACATTTATACAAATATAGGTCAAACACAATCCTGTTGTAAGACATCAAATGATTTGTAGAAAATTAAACTTTTCTACTTGATTGTGATTGACACCAAAATTAGGGATAAAAAAAAGAAGTGTAATACCAAGCAAGTGCTAAATTTAAAATATGCATAAACAATTACTTTACTGAATGATTTTAGAATATGGTAAAAGGAAGAACAAGCTTCATTATAAACTTTCTAAGGGAGAAACTTTGCCAGATTTATTTATTAGAAAATTTTAGCATTGTTGCTATAGTCGTATTAAGATAGAAATTAATACCAGACCTAAATATCTTTATTTGAATTTGATATGTAATTTACAACTGGGAGAAGACGGAATGTGTGATATAGAGGGATATTTAACAGAGAGAAGTCCTCACTCAGGGAATGAACCCAGACATAATAGCTTGTTCTATAACCAAGGAGTATCCTCTTTTAGAGCTATTATATTGATCTTGCAGCATCTAAAAAAGACAGTCAAGTCCCCAAATGCCAGGTAATCAGTCAGCAAACATGGCAACTTCACATATACAGTTCAGCCTTCTGTGGGCTTTGTGTGTGAGGTGCGGTAATATCCCTCTAGGTACACTGGATAACTGGTCCACATCTGGTTGCCCTTATCACCCTTAAGTAGAATAGTATCCAAGGGTCATTAGTAAAATATATAACAAAAGAGAGAAGAGTTCAACCATTGAGCGAAGAAAGACCAATTTATGAAGCTGCGGATGCAGCATTGGAGCCCGTGTGCTTAAGGCTCACTTGAGTGGGCCTGAAATGCTAGTTAAGTAGACCATTGCCTCTTAACCTCTCTACCACCTCACGAGTGTCAGAGTTTAATCATCCTGTTCAAGATCAACATGAACAGGAGGTGTAGCTGCACAAGAAATTGCCTGTGCATTTACAACTGCGGGCTCATAATGATGCAGGGGGGGAACCTTGTATATCCAAAGTTTGATAACTTAGGGCCTTTGTGTCTTCGTTTGTTCCCTGTTTGAGCTCTTCATTCTTTTGCAATGCATTTAAGACAGGGTTTCTTTGCTTAGTTTTCTATTTTGTGGGTATACTTACGTTTTTCCTTTTCTATGTCAACTCCTTCACTGTCTGTGTCACTTGGGAGAACCCATGGCTGACGTGAACCCTGAAGCTGCTCAAAGGATTCCTCCTGAAAAATATAAATATTAATAAATTATCATTATGTAAAATAACTGTTTTAATTTAACTCAACTTACATTTTTGAATTATATTTAATTAGTTTTGTTATGTTTTCCTGTTTTTGAATAAATGTTATTTTCAGTTGTATTTTCATTAAATTGTATTATACTTTGTAGACATGTAGAATATTACATTTATTAAATACAGTTGTAAACTTGAAATACTATTTCGAATTCGAATGTCACATTCAAATTCAAATGTCACATTCAAATTCGAATGTCACATTCAAATTCAAATATTACATTTAAAACACAATATTAGACTAGAAATACTATTTCAAATTTGAATGTGACATTCGAATGTAGCATTCGAATTTAAATATTACATTTATTAAACACAGTTGTAGACTAGAAATACTATTTCGAATTTCAATGTTACATTCGAATTCGAATATTACATTTCGAAATTGAATGAATACATAGCTAAACATTCTATTATTCTAACAAATATTTTCGAATTGTATTGAAAAATTCGAAAACGAAAATTCAAAAACAGAATGTTAGAATGTTATATAAACATTCGAAATTCGATTCGAACGAACGAATGTATAAAAATTTGTTTTAAATTTCGAATTTTTAGAAACATTCGCCCATCCCTAGTTATCATGTAGATAATGTGTGAATGTCTACTTAATATTATTAAGCAAATGAGGCATAATAAGCCATCTATTCACAATAGTAGATGAAAAAACTTTTAGAAATACCTCCAGTTATAAGCACTAAAACCAAGTATTTTATGCAATATGCCAATATAAGTGGTACACAGATTTTCTTCTAAAACAGACGATTAGTTTCATGTTAGAATGAGAAGTACATACTTGAATTTTGTATGTGCTGCAACTTCCTCATTTGGATTGAATGTAATTATAGCCAAAAAAAGCAAAAAAGAACCCATAAACACAGTAACTATCATGGCACCCAAAAACAGTCAGCAATAATTTGAGAGATCTGCTGTAGGGTTTGGAGACAAAGAGAGGTGTGATTAGGACATTATGTTCATTATTGAACCATTTAGCCATAGTTTACATTTAAAAGAGTGCTCCACGTTTAATGGGGATTTTCAAAATATTATAATTTGTGAATGGTTGAATTAATGTGTCCCCCAGTGTCTTAACCTTCATGAAAGTTGGGATGTAGATACTGTAAATCTTATGAAGCAGAGTTTTTACAGATGTATTTGATGATCTGGTATACTTGCATTATTGCTTGCCTACGCACAATAGAAAATAAATAGAGAGTTCCTTAAAACTAACATAATCAAAACTTTTATTACAATTTTAAATATTATTATAATCCAAACTGATATGGCATTGCAGTTTTGAAAATAAATAAATAAATAAATATATATGCATATATTTGTGTACATATTTACAGACATATATACACATATAAACACATAAATACATATGTACAATCGTACAGTGGAGCTCTTTGTAGACAAGCAGCTGAAAACATGTAAAATCATATTTATGCAACATACATATTTAATAAAGTGTTTAACTGTGTTTGTACTGTAAATATTTCACATTCTGATGTTATTCACATAGGGGAATGTGGGAATGTGTTCTAAGTATTTTTAAATAGATATTTCTATGTATATCTGTATTTATCTACACCTATATATAATTATACATACACACATATATATATATATATATATATATATATATATATATTACCAAAATACCATTATATATATATATATATATATATATACACACTACTCCTTTGCTCCAGATACTACAGACCCAGCTTGCCGCATAAACAGTTGCTTAACAGACCTCATAGAATGGATGAATGCTAGCTGTCTCAAAGTGAACCCGGAAAAAACAGAGTTACTCTTGGTTAGGGGACCCCGGGCATCAAAAATAATCCCACAATCACCCAACTGGCCTGGAGCTTGGAGGCTCTGAACTCGTTAGTTCAGAAAGGTACGAAACCTCGGAGTGCTGATTGATGCTGGACTATCTTTTAAACAGCAGATTTACTCCGTAATAAAATCAGCCTACTTTCATCTGAAAAACATAGCCAGGATACAACACTTAATTCCACCGGATGATATGCCAACATTAATCCATGCATTTGTATCCTCTAGGCTAGATTACTGCAATGCACTCTACTTGGGCCTCCCAAATAAAGAACTCCATTACCTTCAGATGGTACAAAATGCAGCAGTCAGACTACTGACCAATCAAACTCGCTCCTGCCACATAACACCTGTTCTCCACTCCCTGCATTGGCATCCAACTAAATGGTGAACATATTTTAAAATTGGCCTGCTGACCTTCAAAGCCTTAAACAACCAAGGCCCACAGTACCTGAAAGAGCTCCTGACACCCTACATCCCATCCCGCTCACTTAGCTCAGCCAACACATCCCTCCATGGAATGGTCCTATAGAGGGACTTCAGAGGTTCCTAGAATATCTAAATTCTAATAAGGTTGGGCTGACATTTACAATGGAGTGGAATGTGACCAAAATCAATTATCTTGATGTAACATTACAGGGAGACCCAGAGAGTGGTAATATTTATACCAAGACATACAGAAAACCCATCTCTAAAAATAATTTGCTGCACACCACGAGTAATCACCCAAAACATGTGTCCATGGAGCGAATTATCAGTACAGCTTAAAGGAATGGGCTACCTGAAGCATATAATCAATAAGGCCAAACAACAAGTGGACCTGATACCGAGAGCAGAACTGTTAGGGGTTAAAAATAGAGATAAGAAGCAAAATAATAAAGGGATATACTTTATCACGAATCACAGCAACTGATATGTGAAAATATGTGATATTGTAAAAAAGAACCTGTCAATTCTCCAAGCAGATGAAAAACTTAAACCAGTAGTTGAGAAAGGATGTAAGTTCTCCTATACTAGAAGTATGACCCTGGGCAATATGCTCTCACCTACGAAAATTACCTACTCAGACAAACAATAGTTCATGGTTGTTACATAAAGGTACATTTAAATGCAATAGTCCATTATGTAAAGCCTGTGACTCCATTGAAATTTCAAGACACTTTCGGCTAGATTTGGAGTTTTGTCGGTAACGACCCGAAAAACTAACGCCGGCTTTTTTCTGGCCGCACCATAAAAATAACTCTGGTATTGAGAGTCCACATAAAGGCTGCGTTAGGCTCCAATAAAGGAGCGTAGAGCATTTTTAATGCAGCTTCAACTCTCGATACCAGAGTTGCTTACGCAAGCGGCCAGCCTCAAAAACGTGCTTGTGCACGATTCTCCCATAGGAAACAATGGGGCTGTTTGAGCTGAAAAAAAAACTAACACCTGCAAAAAAGCCGCGTTCAGCTTCTAACGCAGCCCCATTGTTTGCTATGCGGAAACACTTCCTACGTCTGCACCTAACACTCTAACATGTACCCCGAGTCTAAACACCCCTAACCTTACACTTATTAACCCCTAATCTGCCGCCCCCGCTATCGCTGACCCCTGCATATTATTATTAACCCCTAATCTGCCGCTCCGTAAACCGACGCTACTTACATTATCCCTATGTACCCCTAATCTGCTGCCCTAACATCGCCGACCCCTATATTATATTTATTAACCCCTAATCTGCCCCCCACAACGTCGCCTCCACCTGCCTACACTTATTAACCCCTAATCTGCCGACCGGACCTGAGCGCTACTATAATAAAGTTATTAACCCCTAATCCGCCTCACTAACCCTATAATAAATAGTATTAACCCCTAATCTGCCCTCCCTAACATCGCCGACACCTAACTTCAATTATTAACCCCTAATCTGCCGACTGGAGCTCACTGCTATTCTAATAAATGTATTAACCCCTAAAGCTAAGTCTAACCCTAACACTAACACCCCCTAAGTTAAATATAATTTACATCTAACGAAATTAATTAACTCTTATTAAATAAATTATTCCTATTTAAAGATAAATACTTACCTGTAAAATAAATCCTAATATAGCTACAATATAAATTATAATTATATTATAGCTATTTTAGGATTAATATTTATTTTACAGGTAACTTTGTATTTATTTTAACCAGGTACAATAGCTATTAAATAGTTAAGAACTATTTAATAGCTAAAATAGTTAAAATAATTACAAATTTACCTGTAAAAGAAATCCTAACCTAAGTTACAATTAAACCTAACACTACACTATCAATAAATTAATTAAATAAACTACCTACAATTACCTACAATTAACCTAACACTACACTATCAATAAATTAATTAAATACAATTCCTACAAATAACAACAATTAAATAAACTAGCTAAAGTACAAAAAATAAAAAAGAACTAAGTAACAAAAAATAAAAAAATATTTACAAACATAAGAAAAATATTACAACAATTTTAAACTAATTACACCTACTCTAAGCCCCCTAATAAAATAACAAAGCCCGCCAAAATAAAAAAATGCCCTACCCTATTCTAAATAACTAAAGTTCAAAGCTCTTTTACCTTACCAGCCCTGAACAGGGCCCTTTGCGGGGCATGCCCCAAGGAGTTCAGCTCTTTTGCCTGTAAAAAAAAACATACAATTCCCAAGCCCCCCAACATTACAAACCACCACCCACATACCCCTAATCTAACCCAAACCCCCTTAAATAAACCTAACACTAAGCCCCTGAAGATCTTCCTACCTTGTCTTCACCTCACCGGGTTCAACGATCTGTCCAGAAGAGCTCCTCCGATGTCCTGATCCAAGCCCAAGCGGGGGGCTGAAGAGGTCCATGATCCGGATGAAGTCTTCATTCAAGCGGGAGCTGAAGAGGTCCATGATCCGGATGAAGTCTTCTATCAACGGTATCTTCAATCTTCTTTCTTCCGGATCCATCTTGCAGACCTCCGACGCGGAACATCCTCTTCTCCCGACGCCTACTAGCCGAATGACGGTTCCTTTAAGGGACGTCATCCAAGATGGCGTCCCTCGAATTCCGATTGGCTGATAGGATTCTATCAGCCAATCGGAATTAAAGTAGGAATATTCTGATTGGCTGATGGAATCAGCCAATCAGAATCAAGTTCAATCCGATTGGCTGATCCAATCAGCCAATCAGATTGAGCTCGCATTCTATTGGCTGATCGGAACAGCCAATAGAATGCGAGCTCAATCTGAATGGCTGATTGGATCAGCCAATCGGATTGAACTTGATTCTGATTGGCTGATTCCATCAGCCAATCAGAATATTCCTACCTTAATTCCGATTGGCTGATAGAATCCTATCAGCCAATCGGAATTCGAGGGACGCCATCTTGGATGACGTCCCTTAAAGGAACCGTTATTCTTCAGTTGGACGTCGCCGGAAGAAGATGGGTCCGCGGTGGAGGTCTTCAGGATGGAGCCGGGTCGTCATCGGATGAAGATAGAAGATGCCGCTTGGATCAAGATGGTTGCCGGTCTGGATCGCCTCTTCTTCCCGGATAGGATGAAGACTTTGGAGCCTCTTCTGGACCTCTTCAGCCACCGGATGATGGATCGCCAACCCCCGCTTGGGTTGGATGAAGATTTTGGAGCCAGGACGGATCGGTGATACCTGGTGAGGTGAAGACAAGGTAGGATGATCTTCAGGGGCTTAGTGTTAGGTTTATTTAAGGGGGGTTTGGGTTAGATTAGGGGTATGTGGGTGGTGGGTTGTAATGTTGGGGGGGGGTGTTGTATGTTTTTTTTTTTACAGGCAAAAGAGCTGAACTTCTTGGGGCATGCCCCGCAAAGGGCCCTGTTCAGGGCTGGTAAGGTAAAAGAGCTTTTAACTTTATTAATTTAGAATAGGGTAGGGCATTTTTTATTTTGGGGGGCTTTGTTGTTTTATTAGGGGGCTTAGAGTAGGTGTAATTAGTTTAAAATTGTTGTAATATTTTTCTTATGTTTGTAAATATTTTTTTATTTTTTGTAACTTAGTTCTTTTTTATTTTTTGTACTTTAGCTAGTTTATTTAATTGTATTTATTTGTAGGAATTGTATTTAATTAATTTATTGATAGTGTAGTGTTAGGTTAATTGTAGGTAATTGTAGGTAGTTTATTTAATTAATTTATTGATAGTGTAGTGTTAGGTTTAATTGTAACTTAGGTTAGGATTTATTTTACAGGTAATTTTGAAATTATTTTAACTATTTTAGTTATTAAATAGTTCTTAACTATTTAATAGCTATTGTACCTGGTTAAAATAAATACAAAGTTACCTGTAAAATAAATATAAATCCTAAAATAGCTATAATATAATTATAATTTATATTGTAGCTATATTAGGATTTATTTTACAGGTAAGTATTTATCTTTAAATAGGAATAATTTATTTAATAAGAGTTAATTATTTTCCTTAGATGTAAATTATATTTTACTTAGGGGGGTGTTAGTGTTAGGGTTAGACTTAGTTTTAGGGGTTAATCCATTTATTAGAATAGCGGTGAGCTCCAGTCGGCAGATTAGGGGTTAATGTTTGAAGTTAGGTGTCGGCGATGTTAGGGAGGGCAGATTAGGGGTTAATACTATTTATTATAGGGTTAGTGAGGTGGATTAGGGGTTAATAACTTTATTATAATAGCGGTGCGGTCGGCAGATTAGGGGTTAATAAGTGTAGGCAGGTGGAGGCGACGTTGAGGGGGGCAGATTAGGGGTTAATAAATATAATATAGGGGTCGGCGGTGTTAGGGGCAGCAGATTAGGGGTACACAGGGATAATGTAAGTAGCGGCGGTTTACGGAGCGGCAGATTAGGGGTTAAAAATAAAATGCAGGTGTCAGCGATAGCGGGGGCGGCAGATTAGGGGTTAATAAGTGTAAGGTTAGGGGTGTTTAGACTCGGGGTACATGTTAGAGTGTTAGGTGCAGACGTAGGAAGTGTTTCCCCATAGCAAACAATGGGGCTGCGTTAAGAGCTGAACGCGGCTTTTTTGCAGGTGTTAGGTTTTTTTTCAGCTCAAACAGCCTCATTGTTTCCTATGGGGGAATCGTGCACGAGCACGTTTTTGAGGCTGGCCGCTTGCGTAAGCAACTCTGGTATTGAGAGTTGAAGCTGCGTTAAAAATGCTCTACGCTCCTTTTTTGGAGCCTAACGCAGCCTTTATGTGGACTCTCAATACCAGAGTTATTTTTATGGTGCGGCCAGAAAAAAGCCGGCGTTAGTTTTTCGGGTCGTTACCGACAAAACTCCAAATCTAGCCGTTAGTTAATAATAGAAATATTATTTAGATTTATTTAATTAATATTTAAGTTAGGGGGGCGTTAGGGTTAGTGTTAGACTTAGGTTTAGGGGTTAATAATTTTATTACAGTGGTGGCGGCGTAGTGGGGGGCAGGATAGGGGTTAATACATTTATTATAGGTGGCGACGGTGTAGGGGGGGGGCAGATTAGGGGTTAATAAATTTAATATAGGTTGCGGTGGGTTCAGGGAGCGGCGGTTTAGGGGTTAATACATTTATTATAGTTGCGGTGGGCTCCGGGAGCGGCGGTTTAGGGGGTAATAACTTTATTTAGTTGCGGCGGTGTAGGGGGTCAGATTAGGGGTGTTTAGACTCGGGGTACATGTTAGGGTGTTAGGTGCAGACAGCTCCCATAGAAATCAATGGGATGTCTGTCAGCAGCGAACTTGTACTTTCGCTATGGTCAGACTCCCATTGATTCCTATGGGATCCGCCGCCTCCAGGGGTGGCGGTTTGAAAACCAGGTACGCTGGGCCGTAAAAGTGCCGAGCGTACCTGCTAGTCATTTGATAACTAGCAAAAGTTTTTTTTCAGCTCAAACAGCCTCATTGTTTCCTATGGGGGAATCGTGCACGAGCACGTTTTTGAGGCTGGCCGCTTGCGTAAGCAACTCTGGTATTGAGAGTTGAAGCTGCATTAAAAATGCTCTACGCTCCTTTTTTGGAGCCTAACGCAGCCTTTATGTGGACTCTCAATACCAGAGTTATTTTTATGGTGCGGCCAGAAAAAAGCTGGCGTTAGTTTTTCGGGTCGTTACCGACAAAACTCCAAATCTAGCCGTTAGTTAATAATAGAAATATTATTTAGATTTATTTAATTAATATTTAAGTTAGGGGGGCGTTAGGGTTAGTGTTAGACTTAGGTTTAGGGGTTAATAATTTTATTACAGTGGTGGAGGCGTAGTGGGGGGCAGGATAGGGGTTAATACATTTATTATAGGTGGCGACGGTGTAGGGGGGGGCAGATTAGGGGTTAATAAGTTTAATATAGGTTGCGGTGGGTTCAGGGAGCGGCGGTTTAGGGGTTAATACATTTATTATAGTTGCGGTGGGCTCCGGGAGCGGCGGTTTAGGGGGTAATAACTTTATTTAGTTGTGGCGGTGTAGGGGGTCAGATTAGGGGTGTTTAGACTCGGGGTACATGTTAGGGTGTTAGGTGCAGACAGCTCCCATAGAAATCAATGGGATGTCTGTCAGCAGCGAACTTGTACTTTCGCTATGGTCAGACTCCCATTGATTCCTATGGGATCCGCCGCCTCCAGGGGTGGCGGTTTGAAAACCAGGTACGCTGGGCCGTAAAAGTGCCGAGCGTACCTGCTAGTCATTTGATAACTAGCAAAAGTAGTGAGATTGTGCCGCACTTGTGTGCGGAACATCTGGAGTGACGTAAGAATCGATCTGTGTCGGACTGAGTCCGGCGGATCGAAGTTTACGTCACAAAATTCTACTTTTGCCGCTCTCGAGCCTTTGATAACTAAGGCGTATCAGCCTCGCCACAAATACGCTGCGGAATTCCAGCGTATTTGAGGTTGACGGCTTGATAACTACCCCCCTACGTATTGATAAGCTCTAAATCTGTCATTTTACCCTTTATATACAGATGCATGACTCAATTATTAAGTCAATACTGTTATCCCAGGTAAGAGGTGACATTTTCATTAATAATTCACTTAAACATAGAATTGCTTAATTGGAATATACCCCTGAGTACAGGATATGTTGAAGCCTACTATGGCACAATTGAGTGCTGTTTTCTCATTGTTGTTCTGTTAGGATGTAATCAACAGTATGAGGGGTTTAGAATAGATGTGCATATTTATTGCTTCTATATAGCGGCAGACAGAAACATGTTTTGCTCCTATGTAGCTGAGCGCTAATAGGGATCGCTGATAGCTAAATGACCTTACTAAGGGTTAATAGTATAAGACTTTTTTATTTTAGCATGTAGTCAGGTAAGCAGTACTATGTTACTGCAAATAGAAGTATGCGTTATACTTATGGAATAGAAGTGCTCCTTTAACAGCCAAATAAGCAGATCAAAGGATAGTAGGATAAGAGGTTTCTTAAGCCGTTATATATATAGCAAGATAGGTCATACCAATCCAGGATAAACAGAAGGGTAATAGTACAAAATAAGTTTTCATGCTGTTATATGGTAAGATAGGTCACATTTTGTTATGAGGAACAGAAATATGTGCTAATTATGAATAGAGCTAGTTAAATTTTATTAAATTACTTAGCCAATGGTTAAAAGTATGATAGGTACATCCGCTGTCTCACACATAGCTGGGCTGGTCATATTACATTAAGAGGTCTACAGACCAATCATGTCTGGGAAATAAGTCAGCAGTCTTCCAATCAGATAGCAGTTAATGATATAAGTTAGAGGGGGTACATCCATTCAGTTATCTATGAATAAGGGGGTACCTGCCTCATATGTTTCCTTTTTTACTTAACCTGAAGGTACATCTTTTATGTGACGGGTTGTTTTACATTGTGCTGTTGGATATTCTTTACTTGGAATAATAAATCAATTTTAGGAGGAGCAGGTCTGGGACTTTTTCTTGTGTATTGTGGAACACATCCCTCCTCTCAGTGCCAAGAATAAGGACAAACTCAGGCTCCAGAGCATTCTGCCATGCTGCCCCTACTTTCTGGAACACTTTACCGTGTGCAATCAGAGAGGCATTGTCCTTACAGACTTTTAAAATAAGCTAAAGACCCACCTCTTCCATCAGGCATTCAGTCCGCTTATCTGACCTTCCGAAACTCCTAACTTTTATGTCTTTATGTTGGTATATTTGTAAAGTGCTTTGAGTCTCAAAGGGAGAAAAGTGCTATATAAAATTGCAAATTATTATTATTTATATATTTAGAGTATATTCTTCTATGTAAAGAACATTGGAATGCGAAATATGAATATTTAATGTCGGGTTAGCGCACTAGAGAAAATGCGATCGGATTTGCCTGACTTGTTGGAGTCTATGTGGGAATACGTTAATGTGGTCACAATATTCTAACTTCGGCTTTCAGCGCACGTTAGGTGAATGCCTTAGGTGAGTGTTTAAAAAAAAAAAAACTGACTAGGGAAAAGTACAAGGATGTGTGTTACAGGGGGTAGGTGCTGCACGAGAGAACTCCTGCAGTCTAGCACGGGAAGCATGGGAAGAGGTAATAATAAAAGATGCAAGAAGCAGGTGATTGTTGGATCTAAGGGGGCGGGATAGAGTATATTTGTGGATAAGAGAGGTCAGGTAGTGGGTAGCAGTGTTGGTAAGGGCTTTGAAGGTCAGGGTGAGAATTTTGAATTTAATTCTGTGAATGGGGAGCCAGTGAAGGGACTCGCAGAGAGGTGCACCAGATACAGGAATGGTGGATTAGAATTACAGAGGAATTTAGGATGGATTGAAAGGGAGAGAGGCGGAAGAGAGGAAGGCCAGTGAGTAGGCTATTGCAGTAGTCAAGTCAGGTCAGGTACTCCAATTGACAGGCATTGACAAGGAGGAGTAGCCAGCAAATGACACAGAACAAGACCTGTTAGAAAGATGAGTGGATCCCAGAGAGAGCAGTGTCACAGAGACCACGGAAGCTTATGTAGAAGGAGGTGTGGTCAAGTAAGCTAAGTATAGAGTAGGGACCGTTACTTTTAGCAGAAAGATCGTTAGTAGCCTTGGTGAGGGTAGGTTCAGTTAAGTGCTGAGGAAAAAGACTGATTGCGGGGGGTCAAGCAAGGAGTTGGAGTACAGGAAGTGGGTTAGGCAGTTATAAATAATTTTTTCCAGGAGTTTTGATATTAGTGGAAGCAGTGTTATGGGGTAGTAAAATTAGGGTCAAGGTAGGGTTTTTTGAGTATGGGAGTGACATTTGCATTTTTGAAAGAAGAGGGAACTAAACTAGTAGAAAAGCATATGTTGAAGATGTGAGTGATAGCAGGAGTGAGGATGGAAGACAGAGACGGTATTAGATGTAAAGGGTTAGGGTCGAGAGGTTCAGGGTGCTTTGTTCAAGTTTCTGACCCTGGATCCAGCAAAAGAGCCCCAGATCATCATGCATCCTCCTCCATTTTTTACAGTTGGTGTCACACAATAGGGAACTATACTTTCACCTTTTCTTTGCTGTAAAAAAAAAATTGAAGCAGTAAACCAAAAATGTAAATGTTTGATTCATTGGTCAGTTAGACCTTTGATCTAGTCTTTAGTAGTCCACTGGCAGAGCTACATTTCACTGTGTGCACAGCTCAGCGTGTCTGACTTATTGTATAGTGCTGTATAGTAATCAATCACTGTGTATGTGCACAGATCAGTGTGTCAGACTTGTATAGTAATCAATCACTGTGTATGTGCACAGATCAGTGTGTCAGACTTGTATAGTAATCAATCACTGTGTGGTGCACAGACCAGCATGTCAGATGCATTGTATAGTGTTGTATAGTAATCAATCACTGTGTTTAGTGCACAGCTCAACATGTCAGACTTATTGTATAGTGTTGTATAGTAATCAATCACTGTGTATTGCACAGCTCAGCAAGTTAGACTTATTGTATAGTGTCGTATAGTAATCAATAACTGTGTTTAGTGCACAGCTCAACATGACAGACTTATTGTATAATTTTGTAATGGCAATCAATCACTGTGTGTGGTGCACAGCTCTGCGTGTCAAACTTATTTATAGTGTTGTATAGTAATCAATCACTGTGTGTGTGCACAGCTCAGTGTGTCAGACTTATTGTATAGGGGCCGATATATCAACCCTCTGTCCGACATGATCCAATCAGCGGATCATGTCCGACAGACATTAGCATTGCACCAGCAGCTCTTGTGAACTGCTATTCGATCGGGTTCACTTCCCGCAATGTCTGATCGCCTCCTCAGAGCAGACAGACAGGTTATGGAGCAGAGAAACACAGGCCTTCAAACTCCATATGGAGCTTGATAAATATGCCCCATAATGTTGTCTGGTAATCAATTACTGTGTGTGGTACATAACTCAGTGTGTCAGACTTATTGTATAGTGTTGTATGGTAATCAATCATTGTGTGTATGTGCAAAGTTCAGAATGTCAGACGTATTGTATAGTGTTGTATGGTAATCAATCATTGTGTGTATGTGCAAAGCTCAGAATGTCAGACGTATTGTATAGTGTTTGAATAATTACTAATTGCTGTTTGATCTTAAAGGACCAGTAAACACAGTAGATTGGCATAATCAACAAATGCAAGATAACAAGACAATACTCTGCCTTTACTCTGAATTTCAAATGAGTAGTAGATTATTTTCTAACACATTTCAAAGTTATGTATATTTCCACTCCCCCTGTACCATGTGATAGGAATCAGCGAATCACAAATGCATATACTTATAGTCTGTGAGTTCTTGCACATGCTCAGTAGGAGCTGGTGACTCAAAAAAGTGTAAATATAAAAGACTGTGCACATTTTTTTTTAATGGAAGTAAATTGGACAGTTGTTTAAAATTACATGCTGTATCTGAATCCTGAAAAAATAATTTAACCTGAGTGTCCCTTTAACCCTCTTTTTGGTTATCCTCTCTGTGTATTTTTTATATGTATATTTTCTTTAAGTTTACAACTTTGCATTTTGCATTTAAGTGTGAATTCAAGGACATTAAAAAAACAAGGAAATTAATTGGCAAAAAACTTACATTGATGCCAAGAGTTTAAGTTCTTAGTCAAACGTTAAAAAGCAAGGAAATTCCCAAATTAAACTGCCCCTGCACTGGGTTCTTTGCATGACATCATCAATGAAATTACTGATTACATCACACATATGTGATGTCACTAGTGAGGTCATTGATTATTTAAAAATATATATAATTTCTCTGATCTGTTAGATGATGACATGGGTTATGTCACACATTACTATGACACATGCAAACCTATTCCATTTTTTTCTGCCACAATCAGAACTCCAGAAAAATATCAAGAAAATATAGGAAAAATGCATGACTTTAAAAACTAAATGTAGTGATAATATTTAATCAGCAATTAAATGATTTGCTAACTATTGGAAAGCAGTAACAGTTCTACAATAAGCAGCAACTAAAATGACCCAAGTTGCCTAATATAACCTAATCTCAGCCAGGTGCAGTAATTGTATGTTAGACAAAGGCTACTATCCAGCTGTGCTAAAATGTCAGAGGAACCATCATCTAGCCAGTACAGTAATACGGTGAGCCACAGCCTTTAGGTCATGTGTCAGTGTAATCTGATTGATGTCAAGCCTAGCATTTTAACACTGCTAGAAAACAGCCTAGAGGTGAAAAATGTCTCTCCATCATAATCTCTTTAGTGTCTTTCCTTGTCTGGTAGTATCTGTATTGTGACACCTTGAATAAATAAAATCATATCACATCAGTCTATATCCTATCTAGCTACTTAATATGACCTGACTATAACAGAACATATTAACAAAGCACATTTTAGTATATTATATAGTTTACCAATTTTAAAACTGCCAATTTTAGTCCAGGATTTCCACTTTTAAAATAATGTGCTAATACTCAAGTCACTCTGCAAAAGAGGTAAGTCAATATTTATGGTGCAATCATATTTAATTAAAGGGGCATTACACACTTTGAGATGGTAATATAAGATGATAAATCGTATATATGGAAAAAAACCTCTGCAATACACTCTCATTATTTATTTTATCCCCTTTTCCTGTATTTCCATTCTGAAAATGTGAGCTTTTCAGTTCCTGTTAGAAATAGAAGTGCAGAACACTGTTATATTCCACACAGCCATTGGCTGCACACTCTAGTGAAATATTTATAACTGTCCCTAATTGGCCACAGCAGAGAAGGTTACCTAAGTTACAACATGGCAGCTCTCATTGTTTTATAGACACTAAAACTTTAAACTTATTTTGTCAATAAAATTAATCTACATGTTTTTTTCAGACTAAGCTTTTCTGTGAATGCATCATTCTATCTAGCATTTATTTAGGCCTAGATTTGGAGTTTGGCGGTAGCCGTGAAAACCAGCGTTAGAGGCTCCTAACGCTGGTTTTAGGCTACCTCCGGTATTTGGAGTCAGTCAAAAAAGGGTCTAACGCTCACTTTTCAGCCGCAACTTTTCCATACCGCAGATCCCCTTACGTCAATTGCGTATCCTATCTTTTCAATGGGATTTTTCTAACTCCGTAATTTAGAGTCGTGTCTGAAGTGAGCGTTAGAATTCTAACGACAAAACTCCAGCCGCAGAAAAAACTCAGTAGTTAAGAGCTTTCTGGGCTAACGCTGGTTCATAAAGCTCTTAACTACTGTGCTCTAAAGTACACTAACACCCATAAACTACCTATGTACCCCAAAACCGAGGTCCCCCCACATCGCCGCCACTCGATTAAAATTTTTTAACCCCTAATCTGCCGACCGCCACCTACGTTATCCTTATGTACCCCTAATCTGCTGCCCCTAACACCCCGCGACCCCTATATTATATTTATTAACCCCTAACCTGCCCCCCACAACGTCGCCTCCACCTGCCTACACTTATTAACCCCTAATCTGCCGAGCGGACCGCACCGCTACTATAATAAAGTTATTAACCCCTAATCCGCCTCACTAACCCTATAATAAATAGTATTAACCCCTAATCTGCCCTCCCTAACATCGCCGACACCTAACTTTAATTATTAACCCCTAATCTGCCGACCGGAGCTTACCGCTATTCTAATAAATGTATTAACCCCTAAAGCTAAGTCTAACCCTAACACTAACACCCCCCTAACTTAAATATAATTTACATCTAACGAAATTAATTAACTCTTATTAAATAAATTATTCCTATTTAAAGCTAAATACTTACCTGTAAAATAAATCCTAATATAGCTACAATATAAATTATAATTATATTATAGCTATTTTATTATTAATATTTATTTTACAGGTAACTTTGTATTTATTTTAACCAGGTACAATAGCTATTAAATAGTTAAGAACTATTTAATAGCTAAAATAGTTAAAATAATTACAAAATTACCTGTAAAATAAATCCTAACCTAAGTTACAATTAAACCTAACACTATACTATCATTAAATTAATTAAATAAAATACCTACAATTACCTACAATTAAACCTAACACTACACTATCAATACATTAATTAAATACAATACCTACAAATAACTACAATTAAATAAACTAACTAAAGTACAAAAAATAAAAAAGAACTAAGTTACAAAAAATAAAAAAATATTTACAAACATAAGAAAAATATTACAACAATTTTAAACTAATTACACCTACTCTAAGCCCCCTAATAAAATAACAAAGACCCCCAAAATAAAAAATGCCCTACCCTATTCTAAATTACTAAAGTTCAAAGCTCTTTTACCTTACCAGCCCTGAACAGGGCCCTTTGCGGGGCATGCCCCAAGAAGTTCAGCTCTTTTGCCTGTAAAAAAAAACATACAATACCCCCCCCCCAACATTACAACCCACCACCCACATACCCCTAATCTAACCCAAACCCCCCTTAAATAAACCTAACACTAAGCCCCTGAAGATCATCCTACCTTGTCTTCACCTCACCGGGTATCACCGATCGGTCCTGGCTCCAAAATCTTCATCCAACCCAAGCGGGGGCTGGCGATCCATCATCCGGTGGCTGAAGAGGTCCAGAAGAGGCTCCAAAGTCTTCATCCTATCCGGGAAGAAGAGTAGATCCGGACCGGCAACCATCATCTTCCAATCGGCATCTTCTATCTTCATCCGATGAGGACCGGCTCCATCCTGAAGACCTCCACCGCGGACCCATCTTCATCCGGCGACGTCCAACTGAAGAATGACGGTTCCTTTAAGGGACGTCATCCAAGATGGCGTCCCTCGAATTCCGATTGGCTGATAGGATTCTATCAGCCAATCGGAATTAAGGTAGGAATATTCTGATTGGCTGATGGAATCAGCCAATCAGAATCAAGTTCAATCCGATTGGCTGATCCAATCAGCCAATCAGATTGAGCTCGCATTCTATTGGCTGTTCCGATCAGCCAATAGAATGTGAGCTCAATCTGATTGGCTGATTGGATCAGCCAATCGGATTGATCTTGATTCTGATTGGCTGATTCCATCAGCCAATCAGAATATTCCTACCTTAATTCCTACCTTAAATACTTACCTATAAAATAAACCATAAGATAGCTACAATATAACTAAATTAAATCAACCAATCGTATTTTTCCTACCTTAATTCTGATTGGCTGATAGAATCCTACCAGCCAATCGGAATTCGAGGGACACCATCTTGGATGACGTCATTTAAAGGAACCTTCATTCTTTGTTAGGACTTCAATTGAAGAGGATGGCTCCTCGTCGGCTGGATAGAAGATGGCTCCGCTCCGGATTGATGAAGATAGAAGATGCCGCCTGGATGAAGATTTCTGCCGGTCCGGATGTCCTCTTCTGCCCCATCGGTGCCCGGCTGGGTGAACACGGCTCAAGGTAGGGTGATCTTCAATGGGGTAGTGTTAGCTTTTTTTAAGGGGGGATCGGGTGGGTTTAAGAGTAGGGGTGTGTGGGTGGTGGGTTGTAATGTTGGGGGGGGGGTATTGTATTTCTTTTTTTTACAGGTAAAAGAGCTGATTACTTTGTAATTTAGTTTAGGATAGGGAATTTTATTATTTTGGGGGGCTTTTAATTTTATTAGGGGGTTTAGATTAGGTGTAATTAGACTAAACTTCTTGTAATATTTTTTTATTTTTTGTAATTTAGTGTTTGTTTTTTTTTGTAATATAATTTAGTTTATTTAACTGAATTTTATTTTAGATAATAGTAGTTAATTTATTTAATTAATTTATTGATAGTGTAGTGTTAGGTGTAATTTTAACTTAGGTTAGGATTTATTTTACAGGTAATTTTGTAATTATTTTAACTAGGTAGCTATTAAATAGTTATTAATTATTTAATAGCTATTGTACCTAGTTAAATAAATACAAAGTTGCCTGTAAAATAAATATATATCCTAAAATAGCTACAATGTAATTATTAGTTATATTGTAGCTATATTAGGGTTTATTTTATAGGTAAGTATTTAGTTTTAAATAGGATTAATTTTTTTAATTATAGTAATTTTATTTAGATTTATTTAAATTATATTTGACTTAGGGGGTGTTATGGTTAGGGTTAGACTTAGGTTTAGGGGTTAATAACTTTATTATAGTAGCAAAAGATTAGGGGTTAATAATTGTAGGTAGGTGGCGGCGATGTTAGGGACGGCAGATTAGGGGTTAATAAAATTGATTATAGTGTTTGCAAGGCAGGAGTGCAGCGGTTTAGGGGTTAATACATTTATTATAGTGGCGGCAATGTCCAGTCGGCAGATTAGGGGTTAATAAGTGTAGGTAGGTGGCGGCGACGTTGGGGGGGCAGATTAGGGGTTAATAAATATAATGTAGGTGTCGGTGATGTTAGGGGCAGAAGATTAGGGGTTCATAGGTATAATGTAGGTGGCAGCGATGTCCGGTCGGCAGATTAGGAGTTACATTTTTTTATTTTAGTGTTTGTGATGTGGGGGGGGCTCAGTTTAGGGGTTAATAGGTAGTTTATGGGTGTTAGTGTACTTTGTAGCACTTTAGTTAAGAGCTTTATGTTCCGGTGTTAGCCCATAAAACTCTTAACTACTGACTTTTATATGCGTTAGGAGTCTTGGAGGTAGAGGCTGTACCGCTCACTTCTTCCAAGACTTGTAATACCAGCGTTAGGCAAATCCCATTTAAAAGATAGGATACGCAATTGACGTAAGGGGATTTGCGGTATGGAAAAGTCGCGGAAGAAAAGTGAGTGGTACAACTGTACCTGCCATACTCGTAATACCAGCGGGCATTAAAAAGCAGCGTTAGGACCCCTTAATGCTGCTTTTTAAGGCTAATACAGAACTTGGAATCTAGGCGAATATGTCCCTTTAAAGGGTTACTGAAATTTTTGTATCAAAGCACAAGTATTTCAGCATTTTCCTTACAGCCCACATACTTTAAACTTTTTATATTTCATATTATGGTTCATATATTAAGTATTTTGTTTGCATGATAAAAAATGTTTAAAAAAAAAGGATTGAAAATGCATTTTTAAAAAGGTTCATAATGATCTATGTTTAACCCCTTAATGACCGGACCATTTTTCAGTTTTCTTACCCTTAATGACAATGGCTATTTTTAAATTTCTGCAGTGTTTGTGTTTAGCTGTAATTTTCCTCTTACTCATTTACTGTACCCACACATATTATATACCGTTTTTCTCGCCATTAAATGGACTTTCTAAAGATACCATTTTTTTCATCACATCTTATAATTTAATATAAAAAATATATAAAATATGAGGAAAAAATGGAAAAAAACACACTTTTTCTAACTTTGACCTCCAAAATCTGTTACACATCTACAACCACCAAAAAACACCCATGCTAAATAGTTTCTAAATTTTGTCCTGAGTTTAGAAATACCCAATGGTTACATGTTGTTTGCTTTTTTTGCAAGTTATAGGGCAATAAGTACAAGTAGAACTTTGCTATTTCCAAACCACTTTTTTTCAAAATTAGCGCTAGTTACATTGGAACACTGATATCTGTCCGGAATCCCTGAATATCCCTTGACATGTATATATTTTTTTTTAGAAGACAACCCAAAGTATTGATTTATGCCCATTTTGGTATATTTCATGCCACCATTTCACTGTCAAATGCGAGCAAATAAAAAAAATTGTTCACTTTTTCACAAATTTTGTCACAAACTTTAGGTTTCTCACTGAAATTATTTACAAACAGTTTGTGCAATTATGGCACAAATGGTTGTAAATGCTTCTCTGGGATCCCCTTTGTTCAGAAATAGCAGACATATATGGCTTTGGCGTTGCTTTTTGGTAATTAGAAGGCCGCTAAATGCAGCTGCGCACCACACGTGTATTATGCCCAGCAGTGAAGGGGTTAATTAGGGATCTTGTAGGGACCTTGAAGGGTTAATTTTAGCTTTAGTGTACTGTAGTAGACAACCCAAAGTATTGATCTAGGCCCATTTTGGTATATTTCATGCCACCATTTCACCGCCAAATGCGAGCAAATAAAAAAAAAAGTGACATTTTTCACAATTTTAGGTTTCTCACTTAAATTATTTACAAACAGCTTGTGCAATTATGGCACAAATGGTTGTAAATGCTTCTCTGGGATCTCCTTTGTTCAGAAATAGCAGACATATATGGCTTTGGCGTTGCTTTTTGGCAATTAGGAGGCCGCTAAATGCTGCTGCGCACCACACTTGTATTAAGCCCAGCAGTGAAGGGGTTAATTAGGTAGCTTGTAGAGAGCTTGCAGGGTTAATTTTAGCTTTAGTGTAGAGATTAGCCTCCCACCTGACACATCCCACCCCCTGATCCCTCCCAGACAGCTCTCTTCCCTCCCCCACCCCACAATTGTCCCCGCCATCTTAAGTACTGGCAGAAAGTCTGCCAGTACTAAAATAAAAGGTGTTTTTTGTTTTGTTTTTTAATTATTCAGCTGTGATGGACCCCTGCCTTAACCCCCAACCTCCCTGATCCCCCCCAAACACCTCTCTAACCCTCCCCACCTACCTATTTGCCACCATCTTGGGTACTGGCAGCTGTCTGCCAGTGCCCAAAAAATAAAGTGTTTTTTTTTACTTTTAAATATTTTTTTCATTTTTTCTGTAGTGTAGCTGCCCCCCCCCAGTACCCCCACCCCCCTAACCCTACCAGATCGTATTATTATTAAAACATTTTTACAGTTTGCTGCCCCCCCCCCCCCCCTCTTAACAAAATTCATTGGTGGCAGTGATTGCTGCGCGCGCGCGCGCACACACACGCACGCGCGCACGCAGGCCCCCCGCACGGGTAGCGATGGGCCGCCCACCCTCCTCCCTGTAAGCTCCCACCCACCAACGAACGGCCCCATCGCTACCGGTGCAGAGAGGGCCACAGAGTGGCTCTCTCTGCATCGGATGCTTTTTAAAGGGTATTGCAGGATGCCTCAATATCGAGGCATCACTGCAATACCCTGAGAGCTGCTGGAAGCGATTGCGATCACTTCCAGCACTCTCTTAGACAACTGACGTACCAGGTACGTCCATTGTCACTAACTGCTAGTTTTTGCAGGACGTACCTGGTACGTCAGTTGTCATTAAGGGGTTAAAGGGATACTGAACCCAAAATTTACATTCTTGCTTTTTCAAATAAAGATACCAATAGAATGAACAAAATTTGATAATAGGAGTAAATTAGAAAGTTGCTTAAAATTGCATGAATCACAAAATAAAAAATTGGGGTTCAGTGCCCCTTTAAGTAATTTCACCATATACGTTTTCTGAAGATACATATTCTATGAGCACAAATTAATTATATTTTCTTTAGTATTTTAATCCTCACCGATAATCAAAACTTCACCAGATCAGATGTGAAAAACTATGCAGACCATATGCAGGGGCTGCTCTAATGGAATACAAAGGTACTGTCTGTGCCTGCAGGATGTCTCTCATAGAACGTAATAGAGCTCCCTGGGAAGAGCGAAGTTAGCAGGGAGCAAGGGACACACTTTAAAAATGAAATACTGCAGCCAAACAGATTACTTTGTGTAATATTATCTTATTATCTATTTTCTTATGTATGTGTTTTTCTATGAGGATAATAATACCCGTTTTGAGTATTTTGACACATTCTTACCATCTTTTAGTTTGCAAATATAAGCAGTAAGATCTGCAGGGAGAAATGTTTAGAGAATACACATGACCAGTATAGAAATTTCAGTTACTACCATGGAACAGCCCTCTAGCAAAAGTGGGGAAACTCATTTTCTATTAAAGAAAATAATACGCTTTTAATGTTGTATTATAAATACACATTTCACTGTGTAATTTTTGCATGTGAAGTGTAGTCTTTTTTTACAATTTCTACTGTAAGCCTTTAATTCAAAGTATTCAATTATCCAATAGTATAATGTTTAAGTGCAGTTATATTATTTTTATTTAATAATGTGAAATTGCATCTTTAAAGATGAGATTACACAATTTGTTATAATTAAACAAGCTTAGAATGTTTCCCTAGCGTTTTCAGGGTCATACTTTAATCACAAAGCAAAGTAAGATCTCACCTCTGTGACACTGTTTCTTTGAGAGACATTTCCCACATTCTCAGTAGCTATCTGAGAAGAACTTCCAATTCCTGTTGAGATGTTTCCAGTCCAACCAATTTGACTTTTTATTGTTACAGATCTGTTTCTTCTCTGCTCAGCAATTACACCATCTTCATTTCCATGTGTGCCAGGGGTAAGAGGTCGGGATATCAAGCTGTTTGGAGTCCCTGGTCGGCCTAGTGGAGTCGGGGGTGTTTGAAGTTTGCTTGATTGGGAATTAGGCGTCTGTGGCCTACTGTTTGATAGAGTTGAACCCTGTCTGCTGTTAGCTTGCGTTGGTGCCTTGTTTCCTTGAAGGTGTAGTTGTAAGTTTGTTGTGGTTTGATTTGGCACTTGTGGTCTTGGGTTCTGTAACTGAGATACATTTGAATTCCCTTGTTGAGAATTAGCAACTATAGCGCCAGGCTGGCTATTTGGACTCCGAGACATACTTGCTTCAGCCATTAGTGCTAAGTCTTTTTCAATATCTACAACATAGATAGCAATGAAAATAATTGTTAACTCACATAAAATTATGCATGGAAAGCTAATTAAGTCTATATGCTTTTAAATTACAAGGAACATGGTGTGAGTACTATTTTCTTTTTTTATTTTGTTTATGTCAGCTTGTAAACATTGTTGTTTTCATCACAAAACATCTAAGGTCTGGCTAGACAGGCTTCATAATGTGATCCTTTTGAAGTAGCTTTTCAGAACGGCACAATTTTGTTTTTTACCAGCACAATTTGCATACTATTTTAAGTCTGTAGTAAAAACAATATTTAAAATTGACAACATATGACATTAATTTTTTTCAATTAAATTGGTGAAAGATCAGATGTCAGCATTGTTTCTTCTAAATAAAGATGCTAAAAATATTCCATTAACAAAATTGTGTTTCCACAGTATAGAATAATTAGAGGTGCAAAACACATTGGACTAGATTACAAGTGGTGCCCTACTGTGCGCATATTTCAAGTTAAAAGTACATGGTTGCGCTCAGGCGCAAAAAAAAATTGTGATCAACGGATTAGCATGCCTGTAGATCTAGCATAAAATGTAAGGGTTAAAAAATGTTTTTCACCAAACACAACATAAAAACATTAGAATTAAGTATTACACTCAAATATACACTTTTGGATACAATATTTTATATAACTATTAATATATTTTTTTAATAAAGGGTAAAAGGGATATGGTATATGACAAGGTATTTGACTGGAAAGGGCTATTATGTATACGTATATGTCTAAATATGCGCATGTTTTTATGTACAGTATATATGTGTGTGTGTATATATATATATATACATACATGTGTATTTATGTGTTTGAATGTATAAATATGTATATATATAAATATATACACATGCATACACATGTATAGACATATATTTGCACTTTGGAGCCCTTTACACTCAAATAACTTTAACAGGAGTATTAGGGGTACTTTTTAGGGCTGGATACACCTTATCAGCAATAAGTAAACTAAACCACAGCTGGAGCAGAGCACTTCACCACACAAGGCCTTGGAGAGCAAAATCAGACATGCACACAGAATATAGTCTGCTCTATTTATTATAAACAGTGCTGCGGTTATATAGTATACATCACATATATTGTAAATTGACACGTAGGGGCTTCATACATGCCCCCTTATTGCAATATACTCAGTGGAAAATTACAGAACTTGAGACATGAAATTAATTGTTTATGTAAAAGACAAGAAAACTTAGACATTCGTCCTTGGTATAAGATAAGGAGAAATGTCAGCAGACTAAGGTTGAGAATAACAAACAAATAAATAAGTTGAGAAAAACAATAGTTCAGTGTTAGTTCAGAAATGCTGAATAGATACAAAATAGAAAAGTAACTAAGTGGAGGTAGGTTGGTTATATATTCTTACAATGAGAAATCATTTTTATTCATTTTTTATATATTGTAATGTGTTTACTGTGTTTTTAATAGAAATACTTAAAAATATATCTCAAAATACAAAAAAGAAAGGAAATTTAGAAGATTCAGCAAAGCTAGAAAAAAAGAAAAGGATGCCCTAGGCAGCACTCTCCTTACAAATTAATAAAATATACAGAGAATCAGCATGCTGGGGGGGTCACGTAACTAGTTAACCGGACACGGAAAGGATTGACAGATCGATAGCTCTTTCTCGATTCTGTGGGTGTTGGTGCATTCTGTGGGTGTTGGTGCATTCTGTGGGTGTTGGTGCATGGCCATTCTTAGTTGGTGGAGCAATTTGTCTGGTTAATTCTGATAATGAACGAGACTCCTCCGTGCTAACTAGTTACGTGACCCCCGCATGCTGAATTTATGTATATTTTATTAATTTTGTAAGGAGAGTGCTGGCTAGGGCATCCTTTTCTCTTTATCTAGTTTTTCTGAATCTTCCACATTTTCTTTCTTTTTTCTATTTTGATTCATTTAATTGATGCCCTCTGAGCACCCTGATTTACATACACTATTTGGTTATCTCAGGTTCTCCAACATAATATTATTCATTTGGGTTGTTTCTTGAGCTGGCTGGTATCATCAAAGATGAGCTTGTGGGGCCTTTTCGGGTTGAGGATGGAGTCAAGCTCAACTCCCAGTCCTACTGCCAGTTTCTGGAAGACACCTTCTTCAAGCAGTGGTACAGGAAGAAGTCTGCATCCTTCAAGAAAAACATGATTTTCATGCAGGACAATGCTCCATCACACGCGTCCAAGTACTCCACAGCGTGGCTGGCAAGAAAGGGTATAAAAGAAGAAAATCTAATGACATGGCCTCCTTGTTCACCTGATCTGAACCCCATTGAGAACCTGTGGTCCATCATCAAATGTGAGATTTACATGGAGGGAAAACAGTACACCTCTCTGAACAGTGTCTGGGAGGCTGTGGTTGCTGCTGCACCCAATGTTGATGGTGAACAGATCAAAACACTGACAGAATCCATGGATGGCAGGCTTTTGAGTGTCCTTGCAAAGAAAGGTGGCTATATTGGTCATTGATTTGTTTTTGTTTTGTTTTTGAATGTCAGAAATGTATATTTGTGAATGTTGAGATGTTATATTGGTTTCACTGGTAAAAATAAATAATTGAAATGGGTATATATTTGTTTTTTTGTTAAGTTGCCTAATAATTATGCACAGTAATAGTCACCTGCACACACAGATATCCCCATAAAATAGCTATAACTAAAAACAAACTAAAAACTACTTCCAAAACTATTCAGCTTTGATATTAATGAGTTTTTTGGGTTCATTGAGAACATGGTTGTTGTTCAATAATAAAATTAATCCTCAAAAATACAACTTGCCTAATAATTCTGCACTCCCTGTATAAATAGAAATAAATATTTAAAATAAGAACATTTTCTTCTATTTGAAGAGCATTTAAATGTAAAATATTCATAACTACTCATGCGGTGTCGGGTTAGCACACAAGTAATAAGTGTCATTTATATATTTCTTTTAAGAACGCGCTCCATTGAAGTCAATGGGGAGAAGTTAACGCAATGGCAATATCTGAAGGGATAGTCTACTCAAGATTTTTTTTGTTTTTGTTTAAAGAGATAGATATGCATATTAGCCATCAGTGCTGACTCATTCATAACTCCACAGGAGTGAGCACATTGTTATCTACAGTATATAACACACATTAACTAGCACTAACTGTGAAAAGCTAATAAAATTAACTTACATAAAAGCAGCCTACAGGGGCTTAAAAACAGGCAGATATTTAGAGTTTTAAAGGTTATGAAGTATATTAATATAACAATGTAGGTTGTGCAAAGCTTGGGAATGGGTAGTAAAAGCGTTATCTATCTTTTAATTTTTTTGGAGTAGACTGTCCCTTTAAGAAAATGACTTTTGAATATTTATGCTTTGGTAAACAAATGCTAAGTGAAAGATTTATCAATCTGTGAATGGACAGGATTGACATGTTTGAACTTGTCCGCATTCAATCGCAGATTGTGGGGCACGTATGTCTCCTGTATTTGTCATGGAACGAGCGAGCGCTTGTGCAACGCTGTCCCCCTACCCTCACATAACCAATTGTGTGAGAGTAGGGCTTGTCAATCACCACGGTCAAATAAATCTGGGGTGATTTTCATCCGCAAACTCCAGTTGGTGGAAAGGGTTTATGAAGCACCAGTTCAAACCGCTGCTTTATAAATATCAGTTGCAGACTCAAATGAGCGAGCCTGCAACCAATCAGGGCATTCGCCTCGTGATAAATCTAGACCTTAATAAAGGTTACACACATATATTGATATTAATTAGAAAATTCAATTTTAGGTTGTGGAAGATGATTGCACCAGCACATATGTTAATTTCCTGGTACCTACACAAGTTTGCTTAGAGTATATTGTCTGTCTGCAACATCATTCTTATTGGACTCCTCACATGCCAATTCCTGCCATTATCACGCTGGATAGACATCTTCTTTGTTGTGTCCTCATACACCTCTTGCCACTGCTCCAGCTCTGCGTTCTCCTAGTCCAGCCTAAAGTTTGCTACTCTCTGACTTCTGGTATTGCCTATATCTTTCCTGCTTATTGCAGACATGTATCTGTGATATGTGTAAATACTTTGGTTTCTTCATTAAAGCATTTAAAGCTGTTTTTGGTATGGCTGTGGCAACAAACCTCCACATATCCCAACTATGACAAATCCATTGAAAACATAATATCAAGCTCTATTATTGTGTGAACAAGTTAAACATACAAATAAAAAAAGTTAGTTAAATAAGCATTCCGAATCACATAAATGTTAGTTTTAATAAGCAACATTCCAAATTACATAAATGTTAGTTTAAATAAGCATTCCGAATTACATAAATGTTAGTTTAAATAAGCATTTTGAATTACATAAATGTTAGTTTAAATAAGCAACATTCCGAATTACATAAATGTTAGTTTAAATAAGCATTCCGAATTACATAAATGTTAGTTTAAATAAGCAACATTCCGAATTACATAAATGTTAGTTTAAATAAGCAACATTCCGAATTACATAAATGTTAGTTTAAATAAGCATTCTGAATTACATAAATGTTAGTTTAAATAAGCATTCTGAATTACATAAATGTTAGTTTAAATAAGCATTCTGAATTACATAAATGTTAGTTTAAATAAGCATTCCGAATTACATAAATGTTTGTTTAAATAAGCATTCCGCATTACATAAATGTTAGTTTAAATAAGCATTCCGAATTACATAAATGTTAGTTTAAATAAGCATTCTGAATTACATAAATGTTAGTTTAAATAAGCATTCCGAATTACATAAATGTTAGTTTAAATAAGCATTCCGAATTACATAAATGTTAGTTTAAATAAGCATTCTGAATTACATAAATGTTAGTTTAAATAAGCATTCCGAATTACATAAATGTTAGTTAAATAAGCATTCCGAATTGAATAAACAAACATTGTAAGATTACAGATCATAAATTTCCTTTGGTTCGGCAATACAATAAAGGTAAATTAATTCTTGATGAAAGTCTAAGCGCTAAGTTACAGCATAAAAAGTCTTTATTTAAATGAATAGAACACAAAAAAGCTAACAACTATATTCAGAGATTCAAATTTGAGATTTTTTTTAATCATAAGAATGTTCTATCCTTTGCATATTTAATTTACTTCTGTTTCATATTATTTTAATGTTTGAGGTGGATTTCCTACATCTAAATATGTGAGTTTTATCTTACAGATCTGATTTTTGTTTTGTCAACTGACCTGAAGCTTTCAAGGGAAATCCAAAACTTTTCTTTCATGGCTCAGATAGAGAATAGTTATAAAAAAGTTTGCCATTTACTTCTATTATCAAATTTGCTTTGTTCTCATGTTATTTTTTTGTTGAAGAGATATCTACATAGGTAGCGAGCACATGTCTGGAGCACTACATGACAGGAAATAGTGCTGCCATCTAGTGCTTTTGCAAATGTATAACATTGTTGCAATAGAACCGCACAGTAGTGCAGAATGAAGGACTTGTATATGCATAATAAATTCTATTTTTGGTTGCATTAAAGGGACATAAAACAGGTTGAGATCTGTGCATATCCTAAAAGGGCTAATTAGTTAAAAAATAGTTTGCATAAAAAAATTGTTGGCAAGTATTTTAAAATAATTTTCAAAAATAAGCAAAATGAATTACATAGCTAAGCTGCCTGGAGAAGCCAACCCCACCCCCTTTATCAGTGTTTAGACACAGGCATTGTATTTCACAGCTTCTAGGCATGCTCCAGCAGATAATCCCTATGCATTTTTGCATGCTACCAAAACAACATTATATATAGATACAGCCATAGAAGGAAATGTGTGAGGGGAGTTATAGCTTTACAATTTGAAAACTTAAAAGTAAGGGTTAATGCGAGGCACTGCAGTATAAATTTGCAGGTTAAGTAATTAAACTACATATTATTATATTTTGTCTCTATCCCAACTTGTTTTATGTCCCTTTAAAGATGTCATCATTTTATGTCTTCAGGCATACAAAAAAGGACCCCTTAAGTTAAGTTACAGACAAAAACAAAATTACAATTAGAAAAAAACTGCTTAAAATAAACAAAAACAAGTGAAAGAAATCTCCACCCCCCCGATAATAAAAACTCCCCATTCTCTCTGAGGGCCCGATGATCTAAAGCTCTCTACTCAGATGAGATCGTCAGTACGACGAGGCCCCTCAAATTATTTTAGAAACACACATTTTGGGGCCTATCTATCAAGCTCCGAAAGGAGCTTGACGGCCCATGTTTCTGGCGAGTCTTCAGACTCGCCAGAAACAGCAGTTATGAAGCAGCGGTCAGAAAGACAACAATTCTACACGTTCGAGTACGATCGGGTTGATTGACACCCACTGCTGGTGGCCCATTGGCCGCGAGTCTGCAGGGGGCGGCGTTACAAAAGCAGCTCTTGTGAGCTGCTGGTGCAATGTTAAATGCGGAGAGCGTATTGCTCTTCGCATTCAGCGATGTATTGCGGACCTGATCCGCACTGTCGGATCAGGTCTGAAAGACATTTCTTAAATATACCTCTTTATCTAGAGACATGTTTATTCAGCTATGTAGAGTTCTTTATATGAAGAAGAGACTCCTATATTTCAATATAAGGTCTAAAAAAATACAAAAGATTTTGTGTGATTTCTCTCCACGCCAGCGAGTTTTTAATCATCAGGCTATGATTGTTTTTGTTTATTTTCAAGTGCTTGAAAATTTGCTGCTATTTGTGTGAATATTGGCAACATATTTTTCCTGCATTTTATTTCTTCAACAAGCATCAAAATAGAGGCTATAATATTGTAAAGCCTTATGTACCTCTACAGTACTGATCTCCAACAGATGATAGGGGTGCTCATAATACAAAGAGACCATCCCTCATACAATCTAGCAGGTTAAATAATTACTACATGTATGTTATAAAGTTTTAAAAAAAACACTGCATTTATCGCCCCAGCCTAGCTATAATAAAAGCACAAAGAAATGAAAACATACTTATAAATATAACTTATTAATATAATGCACTATAAACAGGTTTTGACAGTGGTTATTTTTCAATGTTAGCGTTAGTACATATTTAAAAGCATCCCATAATAATCAATACACACAAGAAATCATAAGGGCATGTACAGGATAATAATAATAAAATAATAATAAAAATAAAAATCTGTTTTTGTATGGTGGAAGTCCAAGTGCATTGAAGGTAACAACACTGAACTAAAGTGAACTTGGTGAGTTGGTGGAGTTGTGTCTTGGCTCATGGTTTAAATCTTGGACTTCCAGGAGAACTTGGAAGCTGGCTGATCAGATGAATTACAGAAGTAGATTACCTTGGACCACAAAAGGTGATACATTTTGTACTTTTTTTGGACTTTCTAAGGGAGAATGGAACATTTGGCTCCCAATGCCCTGTGTATAATTTACTCTTGCAAAGGGAAGAAATGGTTGGTAGCATTACTAGTGAGCTGACTCTAGAGACATGGCTAAGGCCAAGTACAATACATACTGAAAAAAGCATTATATTGTAGAGATGTCTATTTTGAAAATCTTTAAACTTCAAATTAACCTACTCATCTAGCGTCTTTGTCTTTGCTAGTCCTGTAGTTTTTAGGTATATTCTTTCTTCTACTTGCTAAAATATTAGGTTTTATCTTTTAACTATACCCATTAAAGGGACATTAAATCCAAAAAAGATTATTTCATGATTCAGATAGAGAATACAATTTGAAACAACATTCCAATTTACTTCTATTATCTACTTTGCTTCATTCTTTAGATATCCTTTGTTGAAGAAATAGCAGGGGGGGTCAATCAACCCGATCGTACTCGATCGGGTTGAATTGCGGCGATTTGTGTCCGCCTGCTCAGAGCAGGCGGACAGGTTATGGAGCAGCGGTCTCCATTCGGAGCTTGATACATATGCCCCTATATGCATGATAACATTTAACTACATTATGTGTGGTTTCTATATATGTATGTTACAATTATTTCTAATTACAAAAGTATGGAAATGTTACAAAAATTAGTTTTTGTTTTCTTTTATGGGTAAAGAATGGAGGAAGTTAATTCTCTGTTCAAAATATTATAAATAAATGTAAACTAACTATACTGCAAAAATATTCTCAGCAAGATTCTGATCTTAATAAACTAAAGACTGAATAATCTATGGCTTTCTAATTTTTACAAACCTTTACAGCAATAAATAATCCCATAATTGTGCTCTGGCCTCCCCCTATTCCCACTAAACTTTACACACTGTTACCGATCCTAGTCAGTAACTTCAAGTTATCCTAACATATTGTTGCCTTAAATCCTTTCTTAAAGGGACACTCAAGTCAACAATTTTTTAAAAATTCAGGTAGAACATGCAGTTTTAAGACACTTTCTAATTTACTTCCATTATCAAATTTTGAACAGTCTTTTTATATTCACACTTTCTGGGGAACAAGTTTCTACTGAGCATGTGCACAAGCTCAAAGGGAATATGTATACTAGTCTGTGATTGGCTGATGTCTGTCACATGATACATGGGGGCGTAAAATGGGAGAAAAAATAAATTTGCCAAAAAAAATCTACTGTTTATTTGAAATTCAGAGTAGGTGTTAAACCATTGATTTTTTATTATGCACTTATTAATTATGCAATTCTACTGTACTTAGTGGTCCTTTAAGTCTAGGAAGCTTTACCAGCCAGAAGGCATAATCACTATTTATTCTGTAAATACTATTTATTCTTAAAATCACAATGCTAGTCTTCCATAGTTCAGTCATTTTAGATATTAAAAAGTATGAAATAAAATAAAACCTAAAGATTAGAATAAAAACATAATAGATAACCTTGAGGATGTCTCTCCAAATTATTAATATTTCGGTGTACACCACTCAGTATAAAACACAATATTAACCCATAAGTCTAAAAATGTTAAAAGGTATACAGCACCTGCATTATTCTAAAAAAAATCCACAGTAAATATAATACATTTGCAGTTTGCAATTTTTGTGCAATATTTAGTCTTTTTAACTATTTGACAGTTCCGAAAGGAGTATTATTTCCAACTTAAATATCATAAATTCCAGTGGTTCTTTCATGGTTCATGAGCATACAATTTTAATAACTATAAAATGTACTACTTTTATCTAATTTGCTCGATTCTCTTTGTATAATTTGTTAAAAAACATACCTAGGTTGGTCTTGGGAGCAGCAATGCACTACTGGGAGCTAGCTGCTGATTGATGGCTGCACATATTTGCCTCTTGTCATTGGCTTATCTGATCTGTTCAGCTTGCTCCCATTAGTGCATAATGTAGTAAAATTGATAAATAGGAGTAAAATGAAAAGTTATTTAAAAATGTCATGTTCTGAGTTATGAAAGAAAATGTTTGGGTTGTATGTCCCTTTAAATAATTTTACAATTAGCTTCTATTATTTAAAGGCCAATGATACCCAAATGTTGAAACACTTGAAAGGGAAGCTGCATAGCTGTAAAAAGCTGACTAGAAAATATCACCTAAACATCTCTATGGTGGCAGCCACTAGGATTTCAGAAGCTCTCATCCTATTGGCTTATTTGAATGATCAAATCAGCCAATAGGAACGCAAGGTACACCATTTTGAAACGGCTACCTTGCATTTAACTTCAGTGTATGGCGGTGACCGTATGAAGATTATGCTCCACACAGGATATCTTCCAGGATAGCTCCGCTCTGCACCACCGGGATGAAGATAGAAGATGTCCCAGAGATGGATGAAGGTGTCGCGGCCTGGATGAAGATGGATGTCCGGGACTTCAGGAACCATGAGTAGATTTTATGGGGTTAGTGTTAGTTTATTTTTTTAGATTAGGGATGGGCACTTGAAAAGAATCTGAATACCCTTTTAATGGCAGTGAAAAAGAGATGAATGCCCTTTTAAGGGCAATGCCCATACAAATGCCCCTTTAGAGGTAATGGGTAGCTTAGGAATTTCTAGAGTTAGGTTTTTTATTTTGGGTGGTTAGTTGTGTGTGGGGGGGGTTACTTTTAGGGGGGGGACTTAGCAATATTTAAGGTAAAAGAGCTGTTTAACAGGGCAATGCCCTACAAAAGGCCCTTTTAAGGGCTATTGGTAGTTTATTGTAGGTTAGGGGGTGTTTTTATTTTGGGGGGCTTTTTTATTTTTATAAGTTTATTAGATTAGGTGTAATTGTTTTTATTTTTGATAATTTAGTTTATTATTTTTTGTAAGCTTAGATTTTTTTTATTTTTTGCAATTTAGTGTTTTATGGTTTTTTTATTTTTAATTTAGGTTTTTAATTGGTAGTATTTTTTTATTTTGTTAGAATAGTTATGTTAGGTTGATTTATAGATTAAACTTAGTTTTTTTTTTATATTTCATAGGTACGTTTTTATTTATTTTAAGATAGTTGTATTGTAATTTTAATTTAAAGTTAGGGGGGGTGTAAGGTTTAGGGGTTAATACTTTAATTTTGTTTTTTGCGATGTGGGGGGGCTGCGGTTTAGGGGTTATTAGGTTTATTTAATAGTCACGATGTAGGTAGGCGGCAGATTAGAGGTTAATAAGTTTAGTATAGTATTTGCAATGCGGGAGGGCAGTGGTTTAGGGGTTAATAGGTAGTTTACGGGTGTTAGTGTACTTTGTAACAGTTTAGTTATGAGTTTTGTGAAACATTTTTGTTTTGCAAAATCCATAACTACTGGTCTCAGATGGCGGTATGGATCGTGTCAGTATAGGCTGTAACGCAAGCATTTTAGCCGGACCGCACAACCTGTAATACAGCGCTATGGAAAATCCCACACTCAAACGTATTTTTTTTTTAGTGCGGAATGGACGTTGCGTTACAGGCTAAAATGCTTGCGGTATAGCTATACCGCAGCGACTCGTAATATGCGTTTCTGGCCATTTCAGCGCAATGGCCAATTTTTCAGTGTTAAAAGCCGTAATGCAAAACTCTTAATCTAGTTGTTATATAGGTAAGCAATAGTAGAACAAGAAAATGCATTAGCACTTTCTTATTGCAGCTGTATGTTCCTTTCATTTTAATTTATTATGTTCCTTTAACATTCTTTCATGCATATTTTGTATATGCTCACATTTATGTTCTAATGTTTACAACAAAACCATGCAGAAAAACGCATCAAAATTACACGTAAAAGTATAATTACACTCATAATAACAATATCTAATAAAATAATAATAATAATAAAAAAATGCAAACAAAAGTTGAAGAGGCTCAAAGATATGAGGTCTCAGGTGTTTAAAAATAAAAGGAAGGTAGAGATACATACATATACATGTGTAAATATGTATGTATGTGTGTGTATATATATTTATATAAGCAATGATACTTTTTTATTGGATTAACTCTACATTTATAAGTTGACTCATATGTATATATGTGTGCATATGTATTTATATGTGTTTAGATATATATTTTACAAAAACATCAGATATATGTAGAAATGTATTTATGAATAAATAGAACATATTCTTCTATGTGAAATATTAATATTTTCATGTCAGGTTAGGGAACTTGAGAAAATGTGATCGGGTTTGCACGCTATTAGGTTGTTAGGTTTCTATTAGTATATAGAAATAGTGGGATAAAAGCCATGTTGAGTTAGAATTTGCTATTCATATTTTGTAGTTTTTGGAAATTTCCCAATATGATTGGAAACTCTTTACTCAAATCAAACAGTAAGATTTTTTGCTGGGTGAAACTACCCAGCTCCTTTAAAATCAACAGATGAAGACAGGGGTGTCCTCTTTCACCTTTGATGTATTTTGCTAAAATGGAGTGAGTCTGTGGCACCAAACATACATAAAAGACCCTGCGTAGGTGATAGTTTAAAATAGAGTGGGGATAAAGTAACAGTGTTTTAAGAAAAGAATCCTACTATCCCTAATTGACTAAGAAAAAATATCAGCTTCTCCAATTACAATTCGGCTAGATTACGAGTTGTGCGTTAGGGTAAAAAAGCAGCGTTAAGAGGTCCTAACACTGCTTTTTTACGCCCGCTGCTATTACGAGTCTTGAAGGTTTAGGGTCACCGCACACTTCTTTGGCCTTACCGCAAAACGACTTACGTAAACTTTGTAAAGTCTTTTTTCTATGGGACTTCCATAGCGCTGTTATTAAGAGTCTGTCCTGGGAGGCCAAAAAGTGAGCGGTACACCCTACCCTGTCAAGAGTCCTAAAGCATTTAAAAGTCAGTAGTTATGAGTTTTATGGTACAACGCCGTAACATAAAACTCATAACTAAAGTACACTAACACCCATAAACTACCTATTAACCCCTAAACCGGGGCCCTCCCACATCGCAGAATCTATAATAAAATTTTTAACCCCTAATCTGCCGCTCCGGACACCGCCGCCACCTACATTATATTTATGAACCCCTAATCTGCCGCCCCCAATGTCACTGCAACCTACCTACACTTATTAACCCCTAATCTGCAGCCCCCAATGTTGCCGCCACTATAATAAACATATTAACCCCTAAACCACCGCACTCCCACCTCGCAAACATTAGTTAAATATTATTAACCTCTAATCTGCCGCCCCCAACGTCGCTGCCACTATACTAAATGTATTAACCCCTAAACCTAAGTCTAACCCTAACCCTAACACCCCCTAACAAATATAATTAAAATAAATCTAAATAAAATTACTATAATTTACTAAATTGTTCCTATTTAAAACTAAATATTTACCTATAAAATAAACCCTAAGGTAGCTACAATATAACTAATAGTTACATTGTATCTATCTTAGGGTTTATTTTTATTTTACAGGCAAGTTTGTATTTATTTTAACTAGGTAGAATAGTTGTTAAATAGTTATTAACTATTTAATAACTACCTAGCTAAAATAAATACAAATGTACCTGTAAAATAAAACCTAACCTAAGTTAAACTAACACCTATTTTTGGAAGTTTTTATCTTTTGTCAGTGTTTAATGTTATGGTGGAGGTGTAATGGTCCTTTGTTTAATATGGTGGGTAAAGGAGTTTGATGCGGATGTATCTAAGATAACTAAGTGGGTCTTGAGTCCCATAAGAACAGTATGTCTGCATATGTGTCAAGTGTGTTTGATAACAGGTAGTGGTATCTTTCTAGTTTAAGGTTGGATTTCATTTCCTGTATCCACATTAGTAGTGTGGGGACCTTTTAAATTTTTTCCACATTCATGGGATGAGTTGATGGGCGCTATTTATCATGATTTGTAGCAGTTTAGCATGTAATTTTGATTTGAGTTTGGGGTATCTATGGAACAGGAAGATTGTTGGGTCTGAAGCTATGGGGGCTTCCAGAGTGCGTTGTATGTATGGTATGATTGAGGCCCAAAATGATTGAATTTTGGGACCAGCCCACCAGATGTGGAACAGGGTTCCTTCATTTGAGCAAAGTCTCCAGCATCGGGTTGAGGAATTAGGGAATATATATTTAAGTTTTTGTGGTGTAAGATGCCATCTTGTTAGCAATTTGATATTGGTCTCTAATAATTTAGCTGAGTATGCTGACTTTTTTATGGAGGTGAAGATTGAACACCATTCTGTTGACGGAATTAAAAAAGGTAAGTCTCTATCCCATGACTTAGTATATGTCGGTAAGTCATCTTCTTTTGGTGTGGTCCGGAGTTTGTAAGTCAGTGAAAGGGAATGGTGGATAGGCGAAGAGGAACTACATAGTTTTTCAAATGAGGTTCGTTGTCTCGTTAAATTGTATTTTTGTGTGGTTTGAAGAAAATTATTGAGTTGTAGGTATCTGAACCAATGTGCAAAGAAACCGTCCCCTAAATGCTTAATGGATTGTTTGGTTAGTAGTCTGCCTTCTTCCATTAGGGTGTATGTGGGCAGAAGAAGATGCATGTTCTTAATGCCAGTGGGAGTGAATGAGAGGCCTGGTGGAAAGTTGATGTTTTGTAATGTGGGTGTAAGTGGGGAAGGGATCGTGGAGAGGTTAGGGTTGGATTTAACTATGTTCATCCATACACTATATGTTTCTGAGAATATAGGGTTTTCTAGATTTTTTATTTTAACTTGGCAAATATCTGTCCAGTATGAGGACCCTAGCTGTGGGTAGTTTGAGAGATCGTGTTCAAGTTTGACCCATTGCTTGCGGTGGTGTTCCTCATATAAACACCAATCTATGATTCTAGAGAGGAAGATAACATTCCGATATTCATGTATGTTTGACTCCTAGGCCCCCCACAAGAGGGTTTCTATATAGCATTGATTTGGCAATCCTCAGTGGATTAGATTTCCAAATATAAGAGTTGATTATTGATTGTAATTTCGGGATCATTACATTTGGGAGGGGAATGGGAACAGTCTGTAGTACGTACAGGATCTTGGGGAGAAATTTCATTTTAGCCGTGCTGATTCTTCCCAACCATGAAATGGGTTTGGGGGCCCACTGTGTAGTGTTTGTGATTATATTTGAGGTAAGTGACTCATAGTTTAATTTAATCAAATTGGTCAAGTTTGGGGATAAATGAATGCCTAGGTACTTAAGAGAGTGGGTTCTAAGGGTGAATGGGGCTACAGATTGAAGGGATAATAAGTACTCTTTAGCTATATGTACTGGAAGTAGATCAGATTTTTCAAAGTTTATAGAGAAATTGGACATGATACCGTACGTTGTGAGAATGGAGTGTGAAAGAGCTTATAGGGGTTGCGAGAGTCAAAAGAAGGTCGTTGGCAAATAGCGCTAATTTATATTCAGAAGTTTTGATTTTTATGCCTTCAACTTGTTGGGACGCACTTGGATAGTGGCAAGCACTTCTATAGAGAGAACAAACAAAAGGGGTGAAAGGGGGCATCCTTGCCTGGTTCAATTACGTATTAAAAAGGGGTCTGATATAAGGCCATTTACTTTGATCTTGGCAGAAGGTGTAGTGTAAAGGGCAGAGATCCTGGATATAAATTCTCGGGGTAGGCCAAATTTGTGGAGGGTACATCTGTTGATATGAAAAGTGTTAGGATTTATTGTTGGGAGGTATATTGTAGTAAATGTATTGCTTTAACCATATTGTCCTTCGCTTCTCTTTGTGGCACAAAACCTGTCTGGTCATTATGTATCAGATGTGGGAGAGAGATGTTAAGTCGGTTGGCTAATATCTTAGAATAGATTTTTATGTCAACATTGAGCAGGCAGATAGGTCTAAAATTGGAGGGAAGGTCAGTCGGCTTGCCAGGTTTAGGTAGGACGGTTATGTTTGCTTCTAGCATGCTTGCTGGGAATGGGTGGTCTGGTTCTATAAAGTGTCAGTGTGACATATTTTTGTCTTGCTTGTTTGTTTCTTATATTTTTATGTTTCATCAGGATGCCCCTTATAACGCATTTGTGAGCTTCCCAAGTAGTAATAGGTGTTGTATCCTCTGTAGTATTAAGAGTAAAATACTCTTGTAATGCGCAGTCTATGTCTATTTTGATCAAAGGGTCTGTTAGTAGTGTTTCATCTAGCCTCTATTGGAATGGGCGTAATGGTATTGAGGGCCAGGCAAAAGAGCTACTGACTGCTGAGTGATCTGACCAACTAATAGGGATAATACGTGAGAATATAAGATTTAGTAGGGAGAGACTATCAGCCATTATGTAATCAATTCTAGAGTAGGATTTATTTGGGTTTGAAAAAAAAGTGTAACCCTGTTTATGGGGGTAAAGATGTCTCTAAGAGTCATGAAGGGTTAGTAGTGATTAGTAGTGATAGTAGTGAATGGTTATTCCAGACAGTGTATAGCGTGTTGTTAGGGAGTTTTAAGTGTGGGTTAGTACTGTCTATGGTGGGGTTCAGATGGAGATTAAAGTCTCCCGCAAGCACTAGTGGTACCTTTGAGTACTCAAGTATGGAGTTGGTTGTTTGCTGGAAAAAGGATGCCTGATTTGTGTTTGGGGCATAAATATTAACTAGTATCATTGGTTTCCCGTATAGGAGGCTGAATAAACCTAAATATCTGCCTTCTTTATCTTGTTCCTTGTGAAGGAGTTCAAATGGGGTTGATTTGTGGAAAAGTATACTCACTCCATTTATTTTCTTTTTAGGGTTGCTCCTGTGGAAGTGTGTGGGATAGTTGGATGAAAAGTACCTAGGTTCCTTGCCCTGTTTTAAGTGGGTTTCGTGTAAAAACAAGATACTGTTGTTTTTGTGGTTGAGGTCATGAAATGCTTTTGACCTTTTAAAAGGTGAGTTTAGGCCCTTAGCATTAATGGTTATAATGGTAAACAATTGATCTCTGTTGTACGTAGTCATGGTGTTTGTGGTCGTGAAAGTGTAAGAGAGGTCCCTATTTGAGTTTTACATTGATAATTGCAATAGTGTCCAGCTGTCTTTCTTGCGAGCAGTACATGGAATTTAAACAATATAAATAGAACATTTTTAAACAAAACATTTTTAAACATAAAATTTTTCAAACAATGGTGGGCTAACAAGTAGACACTTCCTACAACTGTAGGGAAGGGTGTGTCATAATCAATTAGTAACATAGTCATGAAATAAATCTGTTAGCCTTTGGGTTTTTAATAAGGGGCCAACGGTGCCCCAGCGTCTGCCATCGACATGATCATTAAAGATGCAATAGCTAAAAGATAACTACATGTCATCAAAGGTATCAATCAAAGCGTACATATACCTAGGTATTGAAAGTCTCACCATGAGAAATATAAGACTAGGAAAAATGATTGATCTCACCCGTTCTCTGTATTAGAAGTAGCTGTTTTTTTCTGTCTTTTAGATTCTGCAGTTTGCCAAGTTGTTCTTTGAGATCTGGCTGTTGTATAAGAGGATTTGTCCTTCTGACTGGTTGAGGGGGTTGAAGAATTGTTGCTTTCTGGAGGTTGCAGGTTCCCTTCTCCTTTGTAGAGTTCTAGTCGATAAGTCAGCATATATAGAAAGTGCTGTTCCCTGGAAGCTTAGAGGTGATGTTGATCTTGCTTGCTTCATGATGTCCTCTTTCTGTTGGTTGTCTTGGAATTTTATTATAACATCCCTTGATGGTAATCCCTCTTTTGGCTGGGTCTCAAGGCTCTATGGTATCTGTCCAGAGCTATCGGTGTATGATGTACCTTTTAAGTATTTAAATAGGTCTTGTAGGTATGCATTGAGTATTTCTGTAGTGATGTTTTCTGGAATTCCCCTGATTCATATGTTTTGTCGCCGGCTTCTATTTTCAATATCCTCCATCTTGTCCTGGAGTTGGGAGATGACATTATTTTGTGCCTGCACATTTTGTTGTAAAGTCGCTATTTCTGACTGATGCGATTCCAATTCCTCTTCCAGGAATTCCACTCCTATGTCATGCATTTCTTTACGGAGTTCAGAGATCTCCTCCTTAATGCAGGATTTAACCTGTGTGATAAGGTTAGTGAAATCTTGCTTTGATGGCAGTGTTTCTAGGAAAGTTTGTGAGACTTGCATGGTGTCAGGGATTAGGGTATCCGTAGATGTTTGGAGTTGAGGGATATCTTCTGATGGATCCTGACTTTCCATTTGTGGTGTAGGGTTTTCAAGGGGCTTGGATAAATAGTTCATTGAGTTGGTGTTACTATGATGGTTCCTAGGCGTTCTGTCTTGCTTGGTGTTTTTCTTTGGTGACATCTTCTCTAGATGTGTTATTCATTTGTCAGAGGTTTAATAATTATAGGTATACCTATATTCTTCGATATATATCCAGTTGATAAGCCTCAGTGTTGTGGTGGTCGCCCTGCTGTAGTCATAAGATAAGTTGCTTCTTAACCCTTAAAGGTGCTTTATAGGAGAGTATAGTATGCTGAAGCAACTTTAGCTGCATATTAGTCTGACCTGGGGTTGCTGTTTTAGAATTGTAGATAGAGGAATGTGATACCAAGGTGAGATGTGATGGCAGGGCTAAAGAGGTTGCAGATTACCTCATGTTAAAACATACAGTCTCTGTACATAGAACTTAGAAGTTTGCACATGAGGATAGCAATATAAGATAAAGATACCTTTTTATGTATGCATGATGGGTCCTTAAGTTGTGGATCTCTTAGGTGTAGTTGCAGAGTAGGCCTCTGTTTATCCAGGTCCCGAAATCGAATCTTATAAGTGACAAGTTGATATGGCTTTAATGTTAATTGTAGTAACGGTGAATTACCTCCTACAATGCATAGGTTGCTGTACTTGTTTCTCCTATCAATGATAATGTTGATGTGATCTGGTGTAGGCCGCAGTAGGCCTGAATGAAGCCGGGGCGTAGATTAGTAAGTGACTTCGGGATCTTTCATATAGTTGTTATAGGTGAGTAGTGCTCCTTCTCCAGTGGGTGTTTATGCCATAGCTGGCTGAGATAATCCGTTTTCCAGGAGTCCTGGAGTAGGCCCAGATGAAGCCGGGGGCTAAAGTTGGTGTTAATGGCCGGTCGCGTTATGGGTGTGCGATCCCGTCCATTTTTGGAGCTCTGGCAATTGTGGAGGATGGAGATCCTACCTCAGGAAGTGCACATCTACATTTTGGCCGCAATTGTAGGTTGTCTACCCATATTTTTTGGCAGAAATCTGCAGATATCCTCAAGAGCACATTTAAAGTGCAGCCATTCCTCAGATGACCAGCTCCGCCCCCTCGAAGTAAAGTATTTTTTATTCTTCAAAGCTAATGCCATGTTCAAGCATGAACAAGGAAACTATTGAGTTTGTATGTTCCTTTAAACCCTAGGCTAGGGAAAACCTCACAAACCTCTGTAAATAATACCATACAGTGCAAGTTTCATATAGTATTCAACCATGCAAGTAGTGTGAAACAGCATAAACCACCAAGCTCTAAAACATAGGGGGGAGGAGTACAGAGAAGTGTATTTACACAGCCCCACAATGCCATTCAGCAGATACACTGATAGGTGTGCAGAATCAGAGTCCCCAGCAGGCACAGCAGATAGGACCCACAGTGGAGAAGAGGGGGCAGTTAGTCAACTCCCTACCAACCATAACAGAGTGCATGAGTACAGGAATTCTACTCCAGTGGGAGGGCAAGAGCCCTGGGTAGTTAAGCAGTAACTGACAGCACACAATATGTTCAGAGAGCACACAATATGTAGCAAGACCCTATGCTTCACAAACACCTCTGTAACAGGGGATTATGTGTTATTCAGGGATAAGATGCAAGCCTTATTGGGGGAGGTACCTAAGAAACCCAGAGATGCTAATGCCATATTCCTACAAAAACAGTTGCAGAATTTTACTGCCAGAGAGGGAGTGTATGAGATGGGGCAACATGTTCTTGTAATAACACCCATGAGGCAGAACAAACTACAGGCTGCATGGGAGGGGCCCTGCAATATTTTAAATCAGCTGGGTAGAGCAACTAGTGTGTCATTATTAAATGGAGGGCATCATGATGGCAAAACTGCTAAGTGCAACTGGTCTGGCAATGGTGTTCTAACCGCAAGGGGACACTCTCTTTGATACGCAGCTGGAGTGGCTTGTGGCCACCCCCTTTTGCGTCTCTTATTGGGGGAGGTGTCACAAATACCTCATGATTTAGCTGCTAAGGGGTTAATTCTCTTTAGCCTGTGAGCTAAAAAAGATTTGTTTTCCAAGAAGAATTGTGTCCTGTGTTTGTTTGTGTTTTCTTTGAAGTGCCAGGAGCCCCATAAATACTCTGTAGTATACACAGAAGCATCAATAGATTTAATGGAAATCTTGAAAAGATCCAGAAAGGATACTCTTGTGGATTTAGAGGAGATAATAGATGTTAAAGATAAACTAAAGGATAAAAAATCAGTGGAATTTAAAGAAAAACAAAAGGCTATGATTGAGAGGATTGACACCTTAAATAAAGATATTTTAAAAACAAAATGGAAGAAGTTAGATAGGGATACTTTGAAACCTCAACCAGATTCTAAAAACGAGGGTACTAATAATATGGAGATTAATACTTCCAAAGAAGAGTGGACGGTAGTAAATCATAATAGGAAGAAAGAGATAAAGAATTTTGGCCATTCTAGACAGAATATTTATAGAGATATAAATAGGAATCTGAATAGCTCCTGGAGAACAGACTATTATGATGATAATAGAATGCAAAACAGAGAATATTATAATTTTAGGAGACCTAATTTTTATGCTGGACAGAATCACTACTCTGAGACAAGGAAGGATAACTACAGTCACGATTATGATAAGAAAAGATCAGAACCATATAGGACAAATAGGCAATATTGGGATAATAGGGATAAATGGCAGACACCAGTAAGAAATAGGTATACACCTTTGAATTATGAAGCAGAGAGGCCCAGACATGAAGAAAATAAGGTTAGGTTTTAGAGAACAGCCCTCTAAGGGAGGGCACGTCAAAGGACCTACTAGAAAAGAACAAAGCAAATGTATGGGTAAACAAAAAAGACCTCTTGAGGAACAAGAGGGAGTGGGGCAAACACACAAAGCCAAAAGGTGGAGGTAAAGAAAAATTGAGTTTTTAATATTAGCAGTATTGACCTAAAAGATGAGGAAAAGAAGATCCTAAGTTATGGTCTTTCTTTTGCACCTAGCACTAGGCTTAATAAATTTAATACCCACATACACATTAAGAAGTTTGTTAGAAACCTCACTCTCAAACATTTCTATATGAGAAGCCCACTTGAAATTGTATCTACTAATAAGATAGAGATCAAGCAAGATACATTTATTCACACTGATTTAAGATCCAAATCTACCTTTAACCCTATTTCTACCAAAGGAAGTAACCTTGAAACCTTTGAACAAATGGTTCTCAAAGATTTAAAGAAAAGTAAGCCATCCAAATTTAACAAAGTTAATATGAGTAAGAAAGATAAACTCACTTTGGAAAATTTAAAAAAGAATCATAACGTAACCATCAAGCCCGCCGACAAGGGCGGCGGGATTGTGGTCATGGACACTAGTTATTACGAAATGGAGGCCACGAGATTACTCAGTGACACTAGAACGTACAAAAAACTAGAGCTAAACCCTACAAATAGGTTTGCAGCAAAATTGAAGAAAATTGTTATGGAAGGAAAAACCTTGGGAATATTGAATGAGAGGGAGGTAGAATTCCTGGACCCTGGGTTTCCTAGGGTCCCGGTTTTCTACTTCCTTCCCAAAATACATAAGAATTTAAATAAACCACCGGGCAGACCGATTATCTCGGGCATAGGGGCTTTATCCTCTAATTTCTCTCAATACATGGACACCTTCCTACAGAAATTTGTCAGGAATTTGGACTCCTATTGGAGAGATTCTACCCAAGTGCTAAATATTTTAGAAACCATAAATTGGGAAGATGGTCTATTTTTGGTAACTGGAGACATAACCTCATTATATACAGTGATCGATCATGATAAGGGCCTTATGGCTATAAAGAAATATCTAGATACTGATTTAGAAATGAAATTAGAACAAAAAGACTTTTTATTGAAAAGCATAGCTTTCATATTAAAAAATAACTATTTCATGTTTAACAACGAGTTCTTCTTACAGACAGAGGGTACGGTTATGGGCACGAGGTTTGCACCAAGTTATGCCAACCTCTTTGTGGGTAGTTGGGAGGAATCTTTCTTCCAGGAGGGCGGCCTTGGTGCAAACCTCGTGCTCTACAGAAGGTACATCGATGATGTCCTGATAATATGGAGGGGTTCAGAGCTAGAACTAAAGAAAATGTTCACTGATATGAATGCCAATGATAGAGGCCTTAATTTTACCTTTAACTATAGCAAGGAGAATATCGAATTTTTAGATCTAGAAATCATGGTGATCAACAACTCTTTGGAAACTAAGACCCATTTTAAGGAAGTTGATTCCAATAGTTTTATACACGCCGAGAGTTGTCACCTTACACAATGGAAGCAGAATATCCCTGTGCGGCAGAGTTTGAATATAAGGAAAAACTGCTCCAGATTGTCAGACTTTGAGAACCAAATTGGAGTCTTGGTTGAGAAATTTAAAGATAGGGGATATAAGGAAGAACTTGTTAATAAAGCAGTAGTAAGGGCAAGGGAGACTGATAGAAAGTCTCTCCTTTCATACAAACAAAAAAACACTGATAAAGGTCATTACTGACTTTAGTATTGATCATTGCCTAATGGGGAGGATACTAAATAAACATTGGTCCATACTTAGAGCAGACCCTGTGATAGGGGATCTACTTCCACATAAGCCTAGATTAATATTTAGAAAATCTAGAAATCTAAAATCTATGTTGGCACCGAGTGTGTTTAACGATAAGAAGAAACAGTGTCATATTCAACAAAATCTATATGGAGATAGGATATCAGGTTTTTTCCCCTGTTACTCCTGAAAAGCCTGTCAGCATAGTGACAAAAGATGCCTCCTGAATGTACATACTACAGGAGAGGATATTGTGATAAAGGACTGCATTAGATGCACCACTAAAGGAGTCATCTATGTTTTGAAGTGTACCTGTAATTTGATATATTTTGGAGAAACAAAGAGGATGATCAGAGATAGGATAAGGGAACATCTCCTCTGTATTGAAAAAGGATTAGATGATACGAGGCTCTACAAACATTTCAAAGAGGTGCACAATGGGAGGACAAAAGATCTAAAATATTGGGGGATATTGCACGTGAAACAAAATTGGAGGGGTGGTAATATTGATAAGTATCTACGATTAAAGGAGGCTGAATACATTTATAAATATTATACTCTGTTTCTGACTGGCCTAAACTCAGAGCTAGACATTTCACCTTTCTTATTTTTTATTTTTTTATTTTCAAGTCAGCCATAAAAAGCAGCATACATGCTTGAAGAAAATATAAACAACGAAAAAGAGTAATTATACATATCTTGACAAATATAACATACATCTGTATATTTACATATTCTCAATATCTTGCTGACATACTTTTCTCGTAAATAAATCTTACAAAACAAATAGAAGAGAGAAAAGGAAAGGGAGAAAGAGAAAAGAGAGAGAGAAGAGAAAAAAAAAAAAGGGGGGGGGAAATGTGGGAATTCTCCGACGTCCCCCTCCCCCTGTCCCTCACATCATATACAGAGGGTTGTTAGTACGAGGATACCGGGAATATATTGCGTAAAATTAGACCTTCAAAATATACAGATCTCTGAAATGCTTTGGAAGTATGTATTGTGTGGGGAGCGGATACGTCTGTATTACTTACAGCCATTTGTTAAAGAATCGTTGTATTTGCTTCTCACTTGTGCTGGAAACATTATATTGCTCAAACATAATCTGTGCTTTGACCACTTGGAGGAATAGACTAAAAGGAGGACTTTTATTATTTTTCCAATTTTTCAGTATTAGATTCCTAACTATTAAGATGATAGTATTAATTAGATTATGGGATACTGAGTCTGATACCATAAAAATTTTTTTTTTTTAAATCAAATGAAAAGGGCTCCTGTATATTCTTATTTAACCAATAGTTTACTTTGCGCCAAAGCTGATTTATTTTTGGACAGTACCAAAAACAGTGAAATAAATTTGCTAAAGGAGATTTACATTTGTGGCACTGTCCTTGCTGTTCTGATGACCAGCAGGCATGTCTTTGGGTGAAATGTATGCGTTATTGAGAAGTTTTAGATGAGATTCCTTCCAGGAGAAGGGAAGGGGCGCATCGTTCACCCATTTAATGCTTTTATTAATTATTTCATCATTAATTTCGTCAAAGTGTCTAGCCCAGTTTGCTGAACATTGTTCCATGATTAGCTGGCCTTGTTTTGCGAGCAATATTTTATACAATAGCGAGATTGAGTGCTTCCCCTGACTATATGAGTTAATATAGTCTCCGACCCTATCATATTTCCCTGGCCAAGGCCCCATCTGCAGCTTTTCCTGTATAAAGTGGCGGATCTGTAAGTATGCATAGAAGTATTTGTTCGAAAGATTATGCTGTGTGGCAATATTCTCAAACGTGCGTATCCCAAATCCCTTGTCTAATAATTGTACTATCGAGGTTAGGCCCTTACTAGCCCAGCCGTCATATATTGTGTACTGAAATCCTGGCTGAAACTCTGGATTACCTCCAATAGGGAGGAAGCTGGATATATGGAAGTTAATCTTTAATCGTAAACAGAGTTGCTGCCATGCTTTAACAGTATTAGAAATACTGGCTAATGTTTTAATTTTTTCAGGGAGTCATCTATGGGGGCAATGTAAGGCCGCTATAAGGGAGAATGGCTTAATAAGCTCCTCCTCCACTTTACTATTTGTCAGATAGTCAGCAGAGAGTAGCCAGTCTACTCCAAATCATGCCAATATGGCTATATTATAAGTCTTAATATACGGGAATGCAATGCCTCCAAATTCCTTAGCTTGAGAGAGCTTTCTAATAGAGAGCATATGTCTACCTTTGTTCCAGATAAGATCCGCACACGCGCTATTGAAGAACTTAATATCTTTATCCAGAATAAATAGCGGCAGATTGTTCATTATATACAATAACTGGGGAAAGAGAATAGATTTAATGAGCATTATTTTGGCAGTTAGTGAGAGTGGGAATAGGGACCAACGATGTATTCTATGTATAATGTTAGCAAAGAAAGCTGTATAGTTAAGTTTATACCATAGCGCAGGATCTCTATGCAATTGGATCCCCAAATATCTAAAACTTTCCACTTCTCTGAAATTATGTTGGTGAAAGCTCTCCTTGTGTTTATGAACCCATAGTATCTCTGATTTAAGGGTATTTACTTTATAGCCAGATATTAGACTAAACTGTTCTAAAATTTCGAGCGCTTTTGGAATGTGTTTTTGAAATAGAGTAGTAGATCGTCGGCGTATAGAGACAGTACACACATTTGGGGACCCAATTTTATGCCTGAGATTTCTTTGCGAAGATATATTGCCATAGGTTCTATTGCAATATTAAAAAGCAAGGGGGAGAGAGGGCAGCCCTGTCGTGTCCCTTTTTCTAGTTTAAAAGATGCAGTTTGGCTACCATTAACCAGAATCGTGGAGATGGGGAAATTATAGATGGCTTTCACAAAATGAATTATGTTTCCAGAGAAACCAAAGTTGAGCAAAGAATTGTGAAGATGTTGCCAAATAATAGAATCAAAGGCCTTCTCGGCGTCAATCATCACCATGGCAAAAACAGAATTTATGCTTACCTGATAAATTACTTTCTCCAACGGTGTGTCCGGTCCACGGCGTCATCCTTACTTGTGGGATATTCTCCTCCCCAACAGGAAATGGCAAAGAGCCCAGCAAAGCTGGTCACATGATCCCCCCTAGGCTCCGCCTTCCCCAGTCATTCGACCGACGTAAAGGAGGAATATGCATAGGAGAAATCATATGATACCGTGGTGACTGTAGTTAGAGAAAATAAATCATCAGACCTGATTAAAAACCAGGGCGGGCCGTGGACCGGACACACCGTTGGAGAAAGTAATTTATCAGGTAAGCATAAATTCTGTTTTCTCCAACATAGGTGTGTCCGGTCCACGGCGTCATCCTTACTTGTGGGAACCAATACCAAAGCTTTAGGATACGGATGATGGGAGGGAACAAATCAGGTCGCCTAGATGGAAGGCACCACGGCTTGCAAAACCTTTCTCCCAAAAATAGCCTCAGATGAAGCAAAAGTATCAAATTTGTAGAATTTGGTAAAAGTGTGCAGTGAAGACCAAGTCGCTGCCTTACATATCTGATCAACAGAAGCCTCGTTCTTGAAGGCCCAAGTGGAAGCCACAGCCCTAGTGGAGTGAGCTGTGATTCTTTCAGGAGGCTGCCGTCCGGCAGTCTCATAAGCCAATCGGATAATGCTTTTAAGCCAAAAAGAGAGAGAGGTAGAAGTTGCTTTTTGACCTCTCCTTTTACCAGAATAAACAACAAACAAAGAAGATGTTTGTCTGAAATCCTTAGTGGCTGCTAAGTAAAATTTGAGAGCACGAACTACATCCAAGTTGTGCAACAAACGTTCCTTCTTTGAAACTGGATTAGGACACAAAGAAGGCACGACTATCTCCTGGTTAATATTTTTGTTAGAAACAACTTTCGGAAGAAAACCAGGTTTAGTACGCAAAACCACCTTATCTGCATGGAACACCAGATATGGAGGAGAACACTGCAGAGCAGATAACTCTGAAACTCTTCTTGCAGAAGAAATTGCAACCAAAAACAAAACTTTCCAAGATAATAACTTTATATCAACGGAATGTAGGGGTTCAAACGGAATCCCCTGAAGAACTGAAAGAACTAGATTTAGACTCCAGGGAGGAGTCAAATTTTTGTAAACAGGCTTGATCCTAACCAGAGCCTGAACAAAAGCTTGCACGTCAGGCACAGACGCCAGCTTTTTGTGAAGTAAAACAGATAAAGCAGAAATCTGTCCCTTCAAAGAACTTGCAGATAATCCTTTCTCCAAACCTTCTTGAAGAAAGGATAGAATCCTAGGAATTTTTATCTTGTTCCATGGGAATCCTTTAGATTCACACCAACAGATATATCTTTTCCATATTTTATGGTAGATTTTTCTAGTTACAGGCTTTCTAGCCTGAACAAGAGTATCAATGACAGAATCTGAGAACCCTCGCTTTGATAAAATCAAGCGTTCAATCTCCAAGCAGTCAGTTGGAGTGAGGCCAGATTCGGATGTTCGAACGGACCTTGAACAAGAAGGTCCTGTCTCAGAGGTAGCTTCCATGGTGGAGCCGATGACATATTCACCAGGTCTGCATACCAAGTCCTGCGTGGCCACGCAGGAGCTATCAAGATCACCGATACCCTCTCCTGTTTGATCCTGGCTACCAGCCTGGGAATGAGAGGAAACGGTGGGAACACATAAGCTAGGTTGAAGGTCCAAGGTGCTACTAGTGCATCCACTAGAGCCGCCTTGGGATCCCTGGATCTGGACCCGTAGGAAGGAACCTTGAAGTTCTGGCGAGACGCCATCAGATCCATGTCTGGGATGCCCCATAATTGAGTTATGTGGGCAAAGATTTCCGGATGGAGTTCCCACTCCCCCGGATGAAATGTCTGACGACTCAGAAAATCCGCTTCCCAATTGTCCACTCCTGGGATGTGGATTGCAGACAAGTGGCAGGAGTGAGTCTCCGCCCATTGAATTATTTTGGTCACTTCTTCCATCGCCAGGGAACTCCTTGTTCCCCCCTGATGGTTGATATACGCAACCGTCGTCATGTTGTCTGATTGAAACCTTATGAATTTGGCCTTTGCTAGCTGAGGCCAAGCCTTGAGAGCATTGAATATCGCTCTTAGTTCCAGAATGTTTATCGGTAGCAGAGATTCTTCCCGAGACCAAAGACCCTGAGCTTTCAGGGGTTCCCAGACCGCGCCCCAGCCCACCAGACTGGCGTCGGTCGTGACAATGACCCACTCTGGTCTGCGGAAGCTCATCCCTTGTGACAGGTTGTCCAGGGTCAGCCACCAACGGAGTGAATCTCTGGTCCTCTGATCTACTTGTATCGTTGGAGACAAGTCTGTATAATCCCCATTCCACTGTCTGAGCATGCACAGTTGTAATGGTCTTAGATGAATTCGCGCAAAAGGAACTATGTCCATTGCCGCCACCATCAAACCTATTACTTCCATGCACTGCGCTATGGAAGGAAGAAGAACAGAATGAAGTACTTGACAAGAGTTTAGAAGTTTTGATTTTCTGGCTTCTGTCAGAAAAATCCTCATTTCTAAGGAGTCTATTATTGTTCCCAAGAAGGGGACTCTTGTTGACGGAGATAGAGAACTTTTCTCTACGTTCACTTTCCACCCGTGAGATCTGAGAAAGGCTAGGACAATGTCCGTATGAGCCTTTGCTTGTGATAGGGACGACGCTTGAATCAGAATGTCGTCCAAGTAAGGTACTACTGCAATGCCTCTCGGTCTTAGCACCGCTAGAAGGGACCCTAGTACCTTTGTGAAAATTCTTGGGGCAGTGGCTAATCCGAATGGAAGTGCCACAAACTGGTAATATTTGTCCAGAAAGGCGAACCTTAGGAACTGATGATGCTCCTTGTGGATAGGAATATGTAGATACGCATCCTTTAAATCCACCGTGGTCATGAATTGACCTTCCTGGATGGTAGGAAGAATTGTTCGAATGGTTTCCATTTTGAACGATGGAACCCTGAGAAATTTGTTTAGGATCTTGAGATCCAAGATTGGTCTGAATGTTCCCTCTTTTTTGGGAACTATGAACAGATTGGAGTAGAATCCCATCCCTTGTTCCTTTAATGGAACGGGATGAATCACTCCCATTTTTAACAGGTCTTCTACACAATGTAAGAATGCCTGTTTTTTTATGTGGTCTGAAGACAATTGAGACCTGTGGAACCTTCCCCTTGGGGGTAGCTCCTTGAATTCCAGAAGATAACCTTGGGAGACTATTTCTATGGCCCAAGGATCCAGAACATCTCTTGCCCATGCCTGAGCGAAGAGAGAAAGTCTGCCCCCCACCAGATCCGGTCCCGGATCGGGGGCCAACATCTCATGCTGTCTTTGTAGCAGTAGCAGGCTTCTTGGCCTGCTTTCCTTTGTTCCAGCCTTGCATTGGCCTCCAGGCAGGCTTGGCTTGAGACGTATTACCCTCTTGCTTAGAGGGTGTAGAACTTGAGGCTGGTCCGTTTCTACGAAAGGGACGAAAATTAGGTTTATTTTTAGCCTTGAAAGACCTATCCTGAGGAAGGGCATGGCCCTTTCCCCCAGTGATATCTGAAATAATCTCTTTCAAATCAGGGCCAAACAGCGTTTTCCCCTTGAAAGGAATATTAAGCAATTTGTTCTTGGATGACGCATCCGCTGACCAAGATTTTAGCCAAAGCGCTCTGCGCGCCACAATAGCAAACCCTGAATTTTTCGCCGCTAATCTAGCTAATTGCAGGGTAGCGTCTAGAGTAAAAGAGTTAGCCAATTTAAGAGCACGAATTCTGTCCATAATCTCCTCATAAGAGATATCTTTATCCAGCGACTTTTCTAGTTCATCAAACCAGAAACACGCTGCTGTAGTAACAGGAACAATGCATGAAATTGGCTGTAGAAGGTAACCTTGCTGAACAAACATCTTTTTAAGCAAACCTTCTAACTTTTTATCCATAGGATCTTTGAAAGCACAACTATCTTCTATAGGGATAGTAGTGCGTTTGTTTAAAGTAGAGACCGCCCCCTCGACCTTAGGGACTGTCTGCCATAAGTCCTTTCTGGGGTCGACTATAGGAAACAATTTCTTAAATATAGGGGGAGGGACAAAAGGTATGCCGGGCCTTTCCCATTCTTTGTTTACAATATCCGCCACCCGCTTGGGTATAGGAAAAGCTTCGGGGGGCACCGGGACCTCTAGGAACTTATCCATCTTACATAATTTCTCTGGAATGACCAAATTGTCACAATCATCCAGAGTAGATAACACCTCCTTAAGCAGAGCGTGGAGATGTTCCAATTTAAATTTGAACGTAATAACATCAGGTTCAGCTTGTTGAGAAATTTTTCCTGAATCTGAAATTTCTCCCTCAGACAAAACCTCCCTAGCCCCTTCAGACTGGTGTAAGGGCATGTCAGAACCATTATCATCTGCGCCCTCATGCTCTTCAGTATCTAAAACAGAGCAGTCGCGCTTTCGCTGATAAGTGGGCATTTTGGCTAAAATGTTTTTAATAGAATTATCCATTACAGCCGTTAATTGTTGCATAGTAAGAAGAACAGGCGCACTAGATGTACTAGGGGCCTCTTGTGTGGGCAAGACTGGTGTAGACACATAAGGGGATGATGCAGTACCATGCTTACTCCCCTCACTAGAGGAATCATCTTGGGCATCATTTTCACTATCACATGCATCACATCTATTTAAATGAGAAGGAACTTTGGCTTCCTGACATACAGAACATAGTCTATCTGATGGTACAGACATGTTAAACAGGCATAAACTTGATAACAAAGAACAAAAAACGTTTTAAAATAAAACCGTTACTGTCACTTTAAATTTTAAACTGAACACACTTTATTACTGAATATGCGAAAAAGTATGAAGGAATTGTCCAAAATTCACCAAAATTTCACCACAGTGTCATAAAGCCTTGAAAGTATTGCACACCAAATTTGAAAAGTTTAACTCTTAAAATAACGGAACCGGAGCCGTTTTTACATTTAACCCCTATACAGTCCCTGGTATCTGCTTTGCTGAGACCCAACCAAGCCCAGAGGGGAATACGATACCAAATGACGCCTTCAGCACGCTTTTTCAGTGTATCAGAGCTCCTCACACATGCATCTGCATGCTTTGAATCCCAAAAAACAACTGCGCATTAGTGGCGCGAAACTGAGGCTCTGCCTATGACTAGAGAAGGCCCCCAGTGAAAAAGGTGTCCAATACAGTGCCTGCCGTTTTTATTAACAAAAATTCCCAGATAAAAACAACTCCTCAGAGTAACAAACCATTAAACAAGCTTATAAAACAAACGTTTTAGCCCAGAAAAATGTCTACCAGTCTTTAAAGCCCTTGTGAAGCCCTTTATAAATCGTTATTAAAATGGCTTACCGGATCCCATAGGGAAAATGACAGCTTCCAGCATCACCAAGTCTTGTTAGAAATGTGTCATACTTCAAGCAGTAAAAGTCTGCACACTGTTCCCCCCAACTGAAGTTACTTCATCTCAACAGTCCTGTGTGGAAACAGCCATCGATTTTAGTAACGGTTGCTAAAATCATCTTCCTCTTACAAACAGAAATCTTCATCTCCTTTCTGTTTCAGAGTAAATAGTACATACCAGCACTATTTTAAAATAACAAACTCTTGATTGAAGCAATAAAACTACATTTAAACACCAAAAAACTCTAAGCCATCTCCGTGGAGATGTTGCCTGTACAACGGCAAAGAGAATGACTGGGGAAGGCGGAGCCTAGGGGGGATCATGTGACCAGCTTTGCTGGGCTCTTTGCCATTTCCTGTTGGGGAGGAGAATATCCCACAAGTAAGGATGACGCCGTGGACCGGACACACCTATGTTGGAGAAATCTTGTTTACATGTTACTTTGTTTTCATGAAGTTTATTCCATAGATGTTCAAGAATCATATATGTTCTACGAATGTTTTTTGTTGGAGATCTGCCCATCATAAAGCCTGACTGATCTGGATGAATAATCTCCTGTAATACGTTTTTAAGTCTATTAGCAATAATAGTTGTGAGCAGTTTATAATCTACATTCAGTAGAGAAATCGGTCTATATGAACCGGGGTCTGAAGGGTCTGTATTCTTTTTAAGAATAAGGGTGATGATTGACGCCGAGAAGAATCTGGACATGGCCTTTTTTTAACATAATACTCATTAAACAGCAGGGTAAGGATAGGCACAATCTCCTCTTTAAGTAATCTATAAAACTCAGCAGGTAGTTGATCTGGACCAGGGGCCTTGCCTAGTTTAGCTTCCTCTAAAGCTTTTGTAACTTCCAGAGTTGTTATGGGGAGATTCAATACTTCTATCTGGTCAGGAGAGACTACTGGACATGAGATACTGTTCCAGAACCTCACACTCTCCTCTGGATCAATTGTTTTGGCAGTATATATCTTTTGATAATAATCAAAGAACACATTTTTGATATCCGCCAATGCTGTATAGTTTTTATCACCCACTACTAACTGCTCAATTGTATTATTCTTTTTCCTAACTTTGTCAAGTCTGGCAAGATATTTTGCAGATTTACCATAATGTCCTGTGTAAAGGGCATTCATTCTCATTTCTTCCATGGTCAACTTAGATTTTAAGAAAAGGTCCCTATCTTGCCTAGCCATCTTATATTTGTCCCAAAATTTATTTAGTGGTGTAATTACGTAGTTTCTATAAGCATTCGTGACTGTGTTTGATAGCTGTAGTTCACGTGCAATGTATTTCTTTTTGGCTGTGACCATATAGGCTTTAATCTGTCCCCGTAGGAATGCCTTTGCGGCTTCCCAGAAGATTTCTGGTTTATCTACGTGCAAATAATTGTCAGAGCTATATTCTTGCCATTTATGACGTATCCAATGTTGAAACGGGATATTGTTTATTAGGTGTTTTGGGAAATAGAAATTGTTAGTTGCTTCTGCTAGAGGAGGTCGGAGTTCCATTTCAAAAGAGATTATAGCGTGATCAGTGATTAGAATGTCATTTATCTGAGCTTTACTTCTGACTTTAAGCAGGGGACTAGAAATTAGAAAAAAATCGATCCGCGAAAAAGATCTATGGGATTTAGATTCACAGGTGTATAATTTAGTATCGGGGTGTTGAATACGCCAAATATCATGTAGTTTAAGATTTTTACAGATCTGACAAAATAAGCGAGTTTTTTTAAGAGGGGGGATATACTGTTTAGGTGTAAATCTATCAAGGGAAGACATAGGGGTTAGATTGAAGTCGCCCACCACTATAGTTTTCTGATCTAAATTGGGTGATAATTTAATAATAATGTCATCCCAGAAAGCCTGATCTATATTATTAGGCCCATATATATTGCACAGAACATATCGAACCCCAGCAATCTCGATATGTAAGATTAACCACCTGTCATATGTATCAATTCGAATATTCTGAATGCTATGTTGTAAATTTTTGTTAATAAGAAAAGCGAACCCCTTCCTTCTCCTGGAACAATCTGAAGAGATGACCTTACCTATCCATTTACATTGAAACTTCTCCATCTCTACTCTCTTTAAATGTGTCTCCTGCAACCATACAATATCTGGTTTGTGTCTAGCAAGTTGTTTGATAATTATTTTCCTTTTACTGGGAGATGTTATTCCGCCAACATTCCAAGAGAGACATTTTAGTTTATCTATCATTGTGCTGGGGTGTCAGAAGTAAGGTAATGATTCATCGAGTGTACCATATTCGTAATAACAGGGGTGGACCAAGGAGGAGAGATGGACTGTAGGAGAGAGAAAGGGCGAAGGAAGAGGAGAGGAGAGAAAAAAAAAAAAAAAAAAAAAAAAAAAAAAAAAAAAAAAGGAAAAGAATAGAAAGGAAGAACAGAAGACAGCACTCAGATCCCTGAGCTGCAGGTAAATTGCTAGTTTAGACGTCTCAAAACACATCAACAATATTAGCCGCAGCCGGCTAACACACAATTTAAAAATAAAAAAACACATAATACTCATGTATGCTTCTAATTTGACTTCTCATTGTCTGCAATTTTTACCAGATAACTTTCTTATTTTTGCAAAATTCCCTGGCTTCTGACACATTATTGAGAATACATTTACCATCTTGTTCCTCTATTACAATTTTAGCAGGGTAAACGAGTCTAGCCTTGAAGCCAACATTAATCAATTTAGTACAATATGGGGCTAACTCTTTTCTTTTAGAGGCGGTCTCAATGGAATAGTCTTGAAAAATTAAAACTTTACTTTGGCCAATATATAGGTTCTCCATCTCACCTTTCTTATTAGATTAAGTAATTATTTACATTATCATATTTTTTGATTTAATTAAATGAAAATTTTCTATATCACTTTTTTAGATAATCACCATTTTTTATGTATAGATAGATAGATCATTTATGATGTACTGCAAGCCAATGTTCTTCACGTATTAAGTTTCCTAAGCTTGTTATTTTTACACGTTATATTAAATTCACAGATTCATTTATTCACTTTATGATATTAGTAGTTGTATGTTTTTATATATATTTCTTGTTTTTTGGTTGCCTTAATACCACAGTGTTGCCATATACCACTACAATATGTTATACCACCTTTAATGATCACTAATTTAGCTTGACCAATAGGGAAGCAGGATAACCCTTTAAATAGGTTTCAATACTGCAACAACTTCATTTTGAGAAAGCCCTGTATAGGGAGAAACGTGTTGATGTGTTAAGTTACAGTATACTATGCAGAATTCTTTGTTAACTTTCATCTGTATTGACAGAATACTACCACATTACAGCCGTGGTGCTTATAAATCTTGTTGGAAGAATTTTGGGATACCTGACAAGCTACTACTACTAATTATTGCACCTGGCTTTCCTTGTTTCGTCAGACCGCTGACCAAGTGTGCGGCGCTGTGTTTCCGAACCTAGATTGCCCCCTGTGCCGTCTCTACACATTCTTAACAGCAAGTATCCTGCGTGCTGTCAGGCACTTTGTAGATTTTAGATTCGGCATCTACATTCCCTTTTCTTCGGTGGACCGGAATAGACCAATAGGATTGAATCTTTGATACAGCTCCCACACAAGTGACTTCACCCGGTCACGTTTGTAAGCATCTACGGAGGTGCTAGAGCTACAAACCGCTCAAACCTGGAACTGCCACTTGGAGGATACTAGGTAACATTAGTGCTTATCTGGATTTACTCTTTATTTGCACCTTATTCAAGTTTTCAATGACTGATTTTTAGCTTTTTTTATGTGGTGGCAACATTTCCTTTTTTCTGTATAAACGGAGTCGTCCGTTTTTCAGCTTTTGGATAAGTTTCATGATACCAGATTGTTTATTCGTATATGTTTATCATTACTATTAGTATTTTAATAAATGTGGCATAGCCATTTATATATACATATTCCATCTGCTTCTGTCTTTTTGGTAATAATAGACCACCATTTATATTTCCACCTTTAGCTACAGCACTCCTGTTTTCTTGTGTATTATTATTGGTTTACCTATGTGAGGGACACTTAGGTTTTAACAGGAGTTTGGTAGTACACCCAGCGCTCACTTATACTACATATTTGCTATACACAGAAGAGACCTTTATGGCTCAGACTGTCAGCAGAGAGCATGATAGAAAACAGTGCCTCATCACAGAAACTGATAAGGTCAATAAAGGGACATGGGTATTATGTATATATGTGTTTGAAGCAGGTTATGACTTTAGATGAAGGGAAATATGACAACCCTGTCATATTTGGTATCAAACTGTTTCTCACAATGCATGTAAGAGATTGCCTGTCTGTCTATATGAAAATGGATGTATCTAGCCGAAAATTATATTGTGTTCTCTAAAGTCAGCCAAAGGTACTTAAAGTTTATTGACTGTTGTAAAATATAGGGGGTATCCTGGCCAGCCCCTGCAAAGGGGGTGAGGTCAGGCAACCTGATCTATTGAAAAAGGTATAAGGGTCTTGTGTTTTAACAATTAAAGGGTCATTCTTACAAGGGGAGTTGTTCTACAGGGTAAGGACTCATTGCTTCATGCCATCCCCCGGGCACAGATCTTGAGACTAGTAAAGTATTACATCTGTTTTTCTCCTTTTTTATTTTAAAAACTGTTTGCTGTGTGTAATTTTATTTGTAACAACTTTTTATTAACAATTCATTGTGCATACTATTTTTGGCATAATAAATAATTCCTTTATTAAGCTTTGGCCTTTGTCTAATAATTGTTACTGAAAGGACTGGAGTATTAGAACTGTATATTTTAGGTTATTTTCTGCTAAAGGTTATTCTGAGAGTTAATGTGTAAGTCTGGGTTTTTCCTTAGGATTTTCCCTTTAATAAATCATAAGTGGTGGCAGCTTAGATATTATAGTTTAGTTTAGTGTGGGTGGCATTAAAGGGGAGTTTTGGGCATTTCCTTTAGGTCTAGTACAGACTAGAGAGTGTTGTTAACCCTTGCACCCACTGAACTAAATCACAAGCTTGCCTGATGTGGCTAGATTGTGATATATTAGTGACAGTACAAGGGGTCTGATAACCCTTTTTGTGCCAAACAAGTGACTGGTGCAGGGTTGGTTAACCTTGGTCATCACACAGAATAATAACTTAATCTTTTTGAAAAATTTAAAAGCAGAAGTGCCCAGCAGGGATAAAGGAACAGATCCCTTACGCATTTCATGCTCTGCAGTACTTAATCATAGGGTATAGCAGACATACTCCTAATGCTATTTAAACTGTTGGCAGCCAATCAGTGCACACCACATCATCATGGCAACCACTGATATAAAAATAGCTTCAAATCATTTAAAAACATATGTGTAACAATACACACGCATCAATAAGACTTAACACACAGAAAAAGGTTTAGTGAGGTTCATATTACATCAAGAATTCTTTCTATTTGAATGATTTTGTATAATTATAATTAGTAAAACGGCACATAGCCGATATACTATACGAATAAATACATAATTGATAGCAAAATGATGCTTGACAAATTACAAAAAAGATGATGATAAACGGATTAAAGATTGGTTAAGTGCAGAAAAAAAACATTTCACAAATATACCTAAACATCATTCTTATAATGCTGTCAAAGTGCAGTCCAATACAGAATTGTCACATTATAACTATCCCATAGAATCATAAAAACAGTGTGTAAAATGACCAAAAAAGTATAAATATATTGTGTGTAATATGATATAACTTAACTAAAATCGCAAGATAAATATGACCTTCAAGACCAACTTGATGTTGCTAAGAGCTCACGTTATTACCTATCACCTAGATTTAGAGTTCTGCGTTAGCCTTAAAAAGCAGTGTAAAGGGGTCCTAACACTGCTTTTTAATGCCCGCTGGTATTACGAGTTTGGCAGGTACAGGTGTACCGCTCACTTTTTTTATGCGACTCGAGGCTACCGCAAATCCCCTTACGTCAATTGCGTATCCTATCTTTTTAATGGGATTTTCCTAACGCCGGTATTATGAGTCTTGGAAGAAGTAAGCGGTACAGCCTCTACCTCCAAGACTCCTACCGCATAAAAAAGTCAGTAGTTAAGAGTTTTATGGGCTAACGCCGGAACATAAAGCTCTTAACTACAGTGCTACAAAGTACACTAACACCCATAAACTACCTATGAACCCCTAAACCGAGGCCCCCGACATTGCAAAACCTATAATAAAATTATTTAACCCCTAATCTGCCGACCGGGCACCGCCGCCACCTACATTATAGCTATGAACCCCTAATCTGCTGTCCCTAACATCGCCGACACCTATATTATATTTATTAACCCCTAATCTGTCCCCCCCCAACATCGCCGCCACCTACCTACACTTATTAACCCCAAATCTGCCGACCGGACTTCAACGCCACTATAATAAATGTATTAACCCCTAAACCGCCGCACTCCCACCTCGCAAACACTATAATAAATTGTATTAACCCCTAATCTGCCCTCCCTAACATCGCCGCCACCTACCTACAATTATTAACCCCTAATCTGCCTCCCCCAACATCGCCGCTACTATAATAAAGTTATTAACCCATAAACCTAAGTCTAACCCTAACCCTAACACCCCCCTAACTTAAATATAATTTAAAAAAAAAACGAAATACAATTACTATAATTAAATACATTAATCCTATTTAAAACTAAATACTTACCTAAAAAATAAACCCTAATATTGCTACAATATAACTAATAACATTGTAGCTATTTTAGGATTTATATTTATTTTACAGGCAACTTTGTATTTATTTTAACTAGGTACAATAGCTATTAAATAGTTAATAACTATTTAATAGCTACCTAGTTAAAATAATTACAAAATTACCTGTAAAATAAATCCTAACCTAAGTTACAAATACACCTAACACTACACTATCAATAAATTATTAAATAAATTACCTACAATTATCTAAACTAAAATACAATTAAATAAACTAAACTATAGTACAAAAAAAACACTAAATTACAAAAAGTAAAAAAATATTACAAGAATTTTAATCTAATTACACCTAATCTAAGGCCCCTAATAAAATAAAAAATAATAAAATTCCCTACCCTATACTAAATTACAAAAGTAATCAGCTCTTTTACCAGCCCTTAAAAGTGCTTGTTGCGGGGCATTGCCCAAAAGTAATCAGCTCTTTTACCTGTAAAAAAAAATACAAGACCCCCCAACATTACAACCCACACACCCCTACTCTAAAACCCACCCGATCCCCCCTTAAAAAATCTAACACTACGGAATTAAGGTAGGAAAAATCCGATTGCATCAACCAATCGGATTTTTCCTACCTTAATTCCGATTGGCTGATAGAATCCTATCAGCCAATCGGAATACGAGGGACGCCATCTTGGATGACATCATTTAAAGGAACCTTCATTCAGTTGTCGGCCGTGGAAAGAAGAGGATGTTCCACGTCAGATGTCTTGAAGATGGACCCGCTCTGCGCCGGATGGAAGAAGATAGAAGATGCTGCTTGGATGAACCCTTTTCCCGGTCCGGATGTCATCTTCTGCCCCATCGGATGAAGACTTCTGGACGAATCGGATGACCAGTGGTGCCCGGCTGGTTAAACTCGACTCAAGGTAGGGTGATCTTCAATGGGGTAGTGTTAGATTTTTTTAAGGGGGGATCGGGTGGGTTTTAGAGTAGGGGTGTGTGGGTGGTGGGTTGTAATGTTGGGGGGTCTTGTATTTTTTTTTACAGGTAAAAGAGCTGATTACTTTGGGGCAATGCCCCGCAAAAAGCCCTTTTAAGGGCTGGTAAAAGAGCTGATTACTTTTGTAATTTAGTATAGGATAGGGAATTTTATTATTTTGGGGGTCTTTTTTATTTTATTAGGGGGCTTAGATTAGGTGTAATTAGATTAAAATTCTTGTAATATTTTTTATTTTTTGTAATTTAGTGTTTGTTTTGTACTATAGTTTAGTTTATTTAATTGTATTTTAGTTTAGATAATTGTAGGTAATTTATTTAATTAATTTATTAATAGTGTAGTGTTAGGTGTATTTGTAATTTAGGTTAGGATTTATTTTACAGGCAATTTTGTAATTATCTTAACTAGGTAGCTATTAAATAGTTATTAACTATTTAATAGCTATTGTTCCTAGTTAAAATAAATACAAAGTTGCCTGAAAAATAAATATAAATCCTAAAATAGCTACAATGTAACTATTAGTTATATTGTAGCTATATTAGGGTTTATTTTTAGGTAAGTATTTAGTTTTAAATAGGATTAATTTATTTAATTATAGTAATTTTATTTCATTTTATTTAAATTATATTTAAGTTAGGGGGGTGTTAGGGTTAGGGTTAGACTTAGGTTTAGGGGTTAATAACTTTATTATAGTAGCAGCGATGTTGGGGGCGGCAGATTAGGGGTTAATAATTGTAGGTAGGTGGCGGCGATGTTAGGGTGGGCAGATTAGGGGTTAATAAAATTTATTATAGTGTTTGCGAGGCGGGAGTGCGGCGGTTTAGGGGTTAATACATTTATTATAGTGGTGGCGATGTCCGGTCGGCAGATTAGGGGTTAATAAGTGTAGGTAGGTGGCGGCGACGTTGGGGGGGACAGATTAGGGGTTAATAAATATAATATTTATGCACGCCTTTCCCATTTCCTTACAATAAACTCCCTCCTTGACCCATTGCAATCTGGATTTCGTCCCCATCACTCCACAGAAACAGCAATTGTTAAGGTTACCAACGACCTACTTACAGCAAAATCAAAAGGCCACTTCTCTCTGCTTATTCTCCTTGATCTGTCCGCAGCCTTTGACACTGTTGACCACCCTCTCTTGCTCCAAACCCTCCAATCCTTCGGCATATGTGACACAGCCCTCTCGTGGTTCTCTTCCTACCTGTCAAACCGTACCTTTAGTGTAGCCTTCTCTGGGGCTTCCTCTGCCCCGTCACCACTTTCTGTCGGATTACCGCAAGGCTCTGTCCTCGGTCCCCTTCTCTTCTCAATCTACACGTCATCACTAGGCTCCCTAATAAAGTCTCATGGTTTACAATATCATTTGTATGCCGACGACACCCAAATCTACTTCTCTGCACCAGACCTTTCTCATTCCTTGCTAACCCGTGTCACTAACTGTCTTTCTCACATCTCCAACTGGAAGTCCTCTCACTACCTCAAGCTAAATCTCTCCAAAACTGAGCTCCTTATTTTCCCCCCTTCTTCAAAACTCTCCACCCCCAATCTCTCTATAACTGTAGACAACTCCATCATTACCCCTACCCCACATGCCCGATGTCTCGGGGTCACATTTGACTCAGATCTTTCTTTCACTCCTCACATTCAGTCTTTGGCTAAAGCCTGCCGCTTCCACCTTAAAAACATCTCTAAAATTAGACACTTCCTTACACAAGACACAACTAAGATTTTAATCCACTCTCTCATCCTCTCCCGCCTCGATTACTGCAACTCTGTCCTCTCTGGTCTCCCCACCTACCGCCTAGCTCCTTTACAATCCTTAATGAATGCCTCTGCCAGACTCATCTTCCTTACAAGTCGCTCTTCATCTGCTGCACCTCTCTGCCAATCTCTTCACTGGCTTCCTCTTGCCTCTAGGATCAAACACAAAATTCTCACTCTGACATACAAAGCCCTCAACTGCACTGCTCCCCCCTATATCTCAGATCTTGTCTCCAGATACTCTCCTTCCCGTCCCCTTCACTCTGCTCAAGAACTCCTACTCTCCTCCTCTCTTGTCACCTCATCACACTCCCGTTTACACGACTTCTCCAGACTGGCTCCCATCTTGTGGAACTCTCTGCCTCGCTCCACAAGACTCTCTTCTAGTTTTAAAAGCTTCAAGTGCTCCCTAAAGACTCTACTGTTCAGGGATGCATACAACCTACGCTAACCTTAATTTATACCAGTTCCTCTCCTCCATTGCTATCCCCTGAACCCCCCTATCATGGAAGCTTAAGAGTCCAGCTGTTTGTTGATCACCTTCTCAAGAGCTGACTACAACAGTGCAACTCTTGGCAGGGCCCTCTACCCATTTGATCCCTATAACTATTTTTTTTTGTACTCCGCCTTTGTTAATAGCGCTGCGGAATCTGTTGGTGCTCTACAAATAACCGATAATAATAATAATAATAATATAGGTGTTGGCGATGTTAGGGAAAGCAGATTAGGGGTTCATAGCTATAATGTAGGTGGCGGCGGTGTCTGGAGCGGAAGATTAGGGGTTAATAATATAATGCAGGTGTCAGCGATAGTGGGGACGGCAGATTAGGGGTTAATAAGTGTAAGGTTAGGGGTGTTTAGACTTGGGGTTCATGTTAGGGTGTTAGGTGTAGACTTAGAAAGTGTTTCCCCATAGGAAACAATGGGGCTGCGTTAGGAGCTGAACGCTGCTTTTTTTTGCAGTTGTTAGGTTTTTTTTTCAGCCAGCTCATCCCCATTGTATCCTATGGGGAAATCGTGCATGAGCACGTTTTTTCAGCTTACCGCTACCGTAAGCAATGCTGGTATTGAGGGTTGAAGTGGAGCTAAATTTGGCTCAACGCTCACTTTTCTGAGGCTAACGCAGCCAGTCAGAAAACTCATAATACCAGCGTTGTCTTAAGGGTGCGCTGAAAAAAATGGCTCGTTAGCACCGCACGGCTTTACCAACAAAACTCCAAATCTAGGCGAATGTTTTTCAAAAAATATTTTTCAAATAACTTTTTTTTAAAGAATTTTTTAACAAGGAATGGTAAATAATCATTTAACTCATATCCCACTCCTGGTTTAACCTCAATTGTGTTTTTATTTTCAGTTTATAAATACAATACAGTTCTTTTTTCAATAAGGTTTTACTCCTATTTCTGCCTTTCAATGGGGAATACAAAATATCAATGACAGAGAACTTGGTTTATTTGTAAAATGAAAACCATTAAAGTGTTGTGCTACACTTGATTCTTTGATATAATTCTTGATATCTCTTTTGTGTTCACCTATTCTTGACCTCAGACTATGTGAGGTTTGTCCTATGTATTGGTCATGGCAAATAGTGCATTCTAGAAGGTATACCACAAACTCAGTGCTGCAATTTGCATAATATTTGATTGGGAATTCCTCCTGAGTAACAAAACTATGGAACATGTCACCTGATGCAATTTGTTCACAGGTGCCACAAGACTTAACCCTTTATTCCAAGACAATTTGTCAAGCTCTTTTTCTAACTGTACACTAAACTTGGTGACAGCTTACTCCCAAAAGTGGGAGGTTTTTTAGAAACATATTTAAATGTTTCTATTATTTGGATTAGTACTGTATCACCTTGTAAAATCAGTAGGTTATGCTCCAAGATGTTGCAAACTGTAAAGAATATTCAGTTAAGAACACCACTGTGTCATTTCCAAAATCTCTGTCTTTTCTATGTTTGCATATTCTAGCCCCCCCCCCCCCCCCTGTAGGAATTTCCTTCACCTAAGTTCAGGGTTCTTACACATTTGTTTTCATCATATCCCCTGATTTTTAATTTCTCAATTAAACTCAAACTTAAAGTAAGGTTAAATGTTGTTTACTTAATAAAATTAAACTTTTGTATTAACTATTTTTTTTCTTGCAGCTTTTAAAAGGTGTGTATGTGTGTATATATATATATATATATATATATATATATATATATATATATATGTGTGTGTGTGTGTAGAAAGCAGCTGTCGTTTCTTATGAGACTGGTTTTGTTTTGTGTCCCTCTAAAGGCTTTTTAAACTGGTTTGTAAAAGAAATTTAAAACGGCATTAGAGGGGAAACATTACATGCTTGAGTTCATTAAAATGTAATGTTGACACTAGCAACCCTATAACTCTATTTGCTCCATTTATCATTTGCCGGGAGGACGCTTGTGCAATACCGCCGCCTGCTCACGTGCTGCCAATCGCATACAATCAGGGCTGTCAATCATCCTGATCGGATGGGATCTGGATAATTTAACTCTGCCACCGGAGAGGCCAAGTAGCTGTGGTCTTAATACCGCAGTTACTTAAATAACATTTCACACTGAGGCCCCAAACTGCCTTTACAGCCTAATAAACCGATCCCTATGTATTTCATCTCCACAAAGAGGTTAAACAAATAAAAGTACTGCTCAGGCTGACACAGCCAGAGAACAGAGCACTGTTTATTTATTATCTATATTTGTATTTATTGGTTTGTTTAATAGTGTGTTCCCTTCTTGTTGTACAATGCTTTATTTTTAGGTCAATAAAAAAAAATATAATTAAAAAAAAAATGTTTTGTTTTCTCCTTCCAGCTCCAAGAGATAAAAACAAATGTCTAAAAGAGAGTAGAGAAGGTGCCACATAGCATAATTCTGCAGATTATATATTGTTAAATATGCAGGATAATATACACTTACATTTGGTGAAGCACTAATACATGGTGCAAGCTGAGCAGATCGGATCCTCAGAGTTGTCCGGTAAAACTCTCCTCTTTGATCAGGAAATAAAGGTCTTTTTGGTCCCTCTTCCCTCGAAGTAGGTTGGCGTTTTGATTACCCTTAAGTTTCACCTCTATTTGTACAGGTGATTGGAATAACGAGAGATATTACCAACAATTATGCGGAACGGCAATGGGGACCAGGTTCGCACCAAGCTACACAAATTTATTTATGGGAAAATGGGAGACCATCTTTTGGGATTCCTGCCCAGCAAGCGCAGACCTGGTCCTATATGTAAGGTATATTGATGACATCCTTTTGATTTGGAAAGGTACGCCGGAGGATCTATTACACACAATTGATGTTATGAATCTAAATAAGATGAACCTAAAATTCACCTACGAATACAGCAAAAAGTCCATTACATTTTTAGATCTCAGAACAGAGATTGTTAACGAGCATGTAGAGACATCGACCTTCGTTAAGGAGGTTGATTGTAATAATTATATCCACAGCCAAAGTTGTCATCATACCATGTGGAAAGAAAACATTCCCAAGGGCCAATTGCTTAGAGTAACAAAGAACTGCTCAGAGTACGCAGAACTGTTGGAATAATAAAAGTATTAAGGGATTTTATCCTTGTCCAAAATGCAAGGCATGCAAGCATGGGTGCAAAACAACTTCTCTTCACAACAACAAAAAGAGAAATACATGATCAAAGACCTGATCAGATGCTGCGATAGAGGTGTTATATACCTAATTTAATGCTCTTGCAATCTGCAGTACATAGGACAAACCAACAGATTACTTAGGGATAGAATAAGAGAGCACATCCTTTGTATTGAAAAAAAAGAACACTGATACGCCATTATATAGGCACTTCTCCTCTTCCCATAATGGAAATCTGAATGACTTTAAATATTGTGGGATACAAAAAATAAGTAAAAACTGGAGAGGTGAGAATCACGAACAGAAAATGCTTCTCAGTGAATCTAAATGGATTTTCACATTAGATTGTCTATATCCAAAAGGCTTAAATAATAGAGAGGACCTGGCACACCTCTTCCAGTTAAATAGATGATAGTATATATAGTTTAAAACTACATTTAGTTAGGTCACACTTACCTTCTTTACCTGCTGGATCTCTGTATCTATTTTCTGTTTTTCTGTTAGAAGTACATCTAGAGACCTATATGTGCTCTTTTGGTGATAACTCTCTGAAGTATTTTTCTACTCCCCTCACACATGTTTGGTCAATTCAAGTAGAAGCATCAATATTATCAGTTATTTACCTTTGACATTTTCGAATCTCTGGTTTAAAGTAACAGAATTTTCGATTGAGCTTCCACTCAATCTTATACTTGTAATAGTTTTTAGATATGCCCTTTATATAATTATGTGAATTTTATGTGATTTGTTGTGACTTTTATGAGATGTTTATGCCATTTTAACACTTGACACATTTAAAGTGGACCCTTTTTATGTTATTTGGCATGTACTGTTGAGAACTATTGTATAATTTCTGGTTTTAAGTAACAGAATTTTAGATTTTAAATTTTAGATTTGAGCTTCCACTCAATCTTACACTTATAATAGTTTTTAGATATGCGCTTTATATGATTATGTGATTTTTCTGATTTTTTTTGTGTGACTTTCATGTGATGTTTATGCCATTTTAACACTTGACACCTTTAAAGTGGACTCTTTTTATGTATTTTAGCCCTTATCTGACGATCAATTTTGGCATGTAATGTTAAATTATGGCTCAATCAAATGACATCATACAGCTTTATCTATGTCGTTTAAATAATCAATCTGCATCATGACACCTATGTATGTATAAATTTGGGTATCATGGGGTGGACCGTTATTTTGAGTATATCACTCTCAATGCTATCTCTTTACTGGGCTCGTATGAACATCAGCACCTTCCTGGCCTGTTTTAGACACTTGTCTAGAAAGAAACCGGAAACATTTATTCCGTACATACTGTCATCCTATTTCCCAAGACTGGAGGGAACAACCCGGAAGTGAGGTCAGTTATACCGACACTCATAAACTTTCACATCCAATCAAATATATGTGTAATCATTATAATTAACTTACCAAACACTTGAATAATGATATGACAAGAATTACCTCTTTCATCTTGTATTTTATTATATTGTAACATTACTACCACAACATCCGGCAATAACCAAAACCCGGAAACATCCATTCCGGAAGTGACGTTAGTAATGCAGCCGAAACCGGAAGTTATTACCCGGAGACAATGCAAATATAGGCTTAAATATTACAATCGAATTGCCAACTCTAAAAATAAGAAAATGCCTAAAATTTATCAGATACGGATTACCCCTCATCCATTATCCACTACACATATGTATATTGTAATCCGGTAATAACCGGAACTTGAAACATATATCCCGGTAGTGATATCATTAGAATAGCCGAAACCGGAAGTGACATCATTAGAATAGCCGAAACCGGAAGTTACTGCCCGGAGCTATTGCTGCAGATTTTTCAATAACCCATTTTATAATAAACACAACAACGTAACCTAAAAGATTTATTTGAGGACACTCTAAATAAACGATCATAGTCATGAAATAAGACTAAGTCAGAAATTGAATATGTTTTAAATGATGTAAGAGAAGGGCAATTAGCAAACTTACTTGCCCTTACCCATAAGACACTTCATCGGTCGTGGGCGGACCTAATTATTGGCGCCAAAATTGACACACACCCATTGGATAGAATTCCCTTTATATATCAAACACTTTCTTTGGTTATTTAGTCTTGATAAAGGCCTACACAGGGGCCGAAACGTGTCGACTAAACCAAAGTAAGTCTATTACCTATATTTATATTCCTTTGTGAACATATTTTGCAGCATTGTTTATTTTTTATTCACAGGTTTTTGTAGGATTTTTTTGAACATATTTTTCTATATATTTTTATTCTTTTATTATGGAAATCCCCACAGACATTTTTGGATTATAGAAGTTACCACTAAAGTTTTTCACATTGGTTTCATCACTTTGTCATCACTTTGTCATCTCTTGATGGACGTTTTCTTCACTTTTCATTGACATTTGGATTTATAACTTTGCACATATTTTTCAACATATTTTTCACCATTTTAACCACTTGGAAGTCACCATTTGCTATTTGACAATCACGGACATTTAGGAGTGTATTTTTTAGGACTGCTATTTTGGATGTTTATATGTATGCTATTGTCATCCTAATATTACAACCACCACATCTAGATATCCGGATTTTATAATGTTTTTTTAACCTTGTTTTTTATTCTGATTTTATACAATTATTGTAACATGGATCCATGATTTATATTATACTGTTTCTTGATATGTATTAAACCATAATTTTATATTGTCCACATCATAAGTTATTATTTTAACTTTCTACCTTGTCACCTCAGCCTTTTTGGCGCTCACCTCTTCACACAATATAAGTTTCACCTCTATTCTCAAACCCAGCAAGTTATAGGGGAATAAGTCGCAAAAAAGTTTTTTAAAAAGTAACAAGTTACTTAAAAACAAGTGTTTACTAAACACAAATGATGTACAGCAATGCGTTTCTCAGTATTTAGCAACACAATAGGAACCTTTGTATTTTTAATATAGATTCGTTATTTCTCCTTTAGTGCCTTGTCACTGTTAATATCAATTGATATATATGTATCTGATAGGTCACTTAGAGGAGCAGTGCGTAAGCATAAGAATACAATATTTTCTAGAGGGACATTACTCACCAGATGGGTAGGGTGTCAAAAAAGTGGTGCTCGGACAAAATTCCGACGGACAAAATGCCGAAACACATTCGTCCGTCAGACGGTGCTCGGACAAAATTCCGACGGACAAAATGCCGAAACACATTTGTCCGTCAGACATATGTCCGAAATACACTGCTTCCGACTGCACGCCGAACAGCACAATCACGCAATCACGTAATTGCGTAATTGTCATCAGTAAAAAAGCGGAAAATTTAAATATATATTGTGGCTACTGAGGTAAAAAAACAACACAAACACTTAAATAAATAAATTTAAAAAAAACATCAAATTAAAAAAATGGAGTTCATAAAGACGTGTAAAGGAGGAAGAAAAATGTTATATGAAGGTTATGCATACATTGTAGACAAAAAAAAAAAGAAAATGTCACATATTGGAGATGTGGAAAAAAAAAGGTTTTTGTGGAGGAAGGCTAAAAACCATTAATGATATAATTGAAAAAGATGCATCAAATCATTCACATCCACCTAATGCAGCAAGAATTTTATCTATGAAAACAATTGAAAAAATAAAAGAAGTTGCTAAAAATTCAGAAGAAGTAACATCAAGCATAATACAAAATTGCACATCTAATTTCCCCCTTGAAGCAGCAGCAGCTCTACCTAAAAAAGAAACTCTTGCCAGAATGGTACGTCGACATCGAACAACACCAAATGGAAACATTTTAAATGATGATTTAAGAAAAACAACCAGAGGAAAAGATTTCATCATGTACGAAAGTGAAAATTTAATCATTCTGTATACTAAAAAAAATGTAGATCTTCTTTCAAAAAAACAACACTGGCTCTGTGACAGAACATTTGACTCAGCTCCTTTAGGTTTTCAGTTGTATACAATATATGTTTTAATAGAAGATAACCATACCATACCATTAGTATACTGCATATCAAAAAATAAAAATCAGGAAACTTATAATTTAATTTTTAGTATTATAAAAGAAAAAAATCCAGATATCAATCCTATATCAATTACTGTAGATTTTGAAAGAGCAGCAATAAATTGCATGACAATTTTTTTTACAAAATACAATAATTTACGGATGCTTTTTCCATTTTTCCCAATGCCTGTGGAGAAAAATACAATCTTTGGGCTTAAAAATATGGTATAATAATGAAAAAAATGCTCTGATCATAAAATGCTTAGAAGCATTAGCATTTGTGCCAGTGGAAGATATAGTTGAAACATTTAATGACTTTGTAAAATCAATAGAAAAACAAAACAGTAACATTTTATCTGAATTTTTAAATTATTTTGAAAAAACCTGGATTGGAGAACTACAACAAGGTACAAGAAGAAAACCTACTTTCGATATTACGATGTGGAACACTTTTGAAAGAACAAAACTAGGGTTACCTAGAACAAACAACTCTCTAGAAGGATGGCACAGAGCATTTGACCAACGAATGTCTATAACCCACCCAAGCATTTGCAGACTAGTTTCAAAAATAAGAAAAGAACAAGCAGAATGGGAGTTAACAATTGAAAAAATTAATTCTGGAGTTGAACTGAGAAAACCAAAAAAAAAAAATATGAAATCATAAACAACAGGATAATGAAAGTTTTAGAAAAATACAGTGAATACTCAAGATTAGACTTTTTAAAGGCAATAGCACATAATATATAAGATTTACTTAAATAAATCAAGATACATTCGGCCGAGGGCAGATACGATCCAAAATTTTCTGTTACAATCAGTGACTCGGGCGCCGCAACCGCCTCTGGGAACCTATCCATGGGTCCCTACCCTCACGATGTACTTTTAACACATAATATAATTATTATAATTATAATATTATATATTATAATTAATATGTTATATATAAATTGATTTAATTGTCTTTTGTCAGTCCACTATTAAAAATGTTATAAATGTTATATATAAGTTGATTTAATTGTCTTTTGTCAGTCCACTATTAAAAATGTTATAAAACCGTGATTTTTAAGCTTCATTCCCACCCAGCAGCCGGATAAATGTCTTTTGGAATATTGTCCGTCGGACAAATGTTCGTCGGACAAGCGTCAGTCGGATAACAGTCCGGCCAAGGAAAAAAGTATGCTTCTATGGAATAATAAATTCAAGAGTGTATTTCTGATACTATAATAATAAAAAATAACTTTTATTGAAAGTTACATTAAAAGACAGCACGTGGTTTATGTGGTTTTGCTGCCCACAAAGTCCTTATTGTTGACTTTATTATTACATGTATGTGTATGAGATATAGGTATCCTGAAAATAAAGTTGTAATCCAGTTCAATTTTGTAATTATGTTGTACTTTGGTTGTATTATTTTAGCCTAATAAATTTACTTGTATTCAGAGTGCAACCACAAGATTATTTGCTAATGTCTGCAGAAATGATACTCTGCAACTTTAGAGTTTGTACTGGATTTTAAATTCTTGTATAGCTTTATTCCAGCTTAGGCTTAATGTATTCGTTCTCAAAATTGCTAGCTGTAAGTTGCTGTTTTTTTAGTTTCTTTCCACTTGCAGTATGGTGTTACTCATGTTAGCAGTATATTTACTTTATGTGGGAAATGTTGTAATTACTGATTGGCATTCAGTGGGTTAATCAGAAAGTAAGGTACAGCCTGAAGTTGTTTAGAGATTATATATATCCATATAATATATAGTTATTCTATTGATTATCTTAAGAGATTTATTCACTAAATTACCGGATATATACAGCTTTGTTTGACTTGTCTTAGGAGGTTCTAATAATTTCACTATATTTTAATTAAAGTGCACATTGGATATTTCAAGTTCCCAATTCTAAAGGTAATATCCCTTTAAAATTACTGTGCAGGGGGGCGGAGCAAGCCATCAAGCTGAGCAGAAGCAAAGCACCAGAGCTCAGTGTAACTTTTATTATTTTTTTACACTCCTGCATATAATTTGGGGATAATTCTTCTCCACTACTAGTGGGATAGTGTCCAGCTGTGGTCTGTTACCCTGGATGTAATTTTGAGCATTCCGGAAAGAGTTTTTAATATCCGACGAAGAGAACCGGCATATACTCAGGAAAGCCTGGGCTTCGGCCTACAGCGGATCCCACGATCACAACAAACTGACCGGAAAGGCTTCTAAAAGTGGCGATCCAGCTGTACAGACCCTGACAAACTGGAGAGGAGGTCCCAAAGTGTGGTGATTGAGCTTGAACAGGGATTATCCTCCTGGGAAGCTGAACTACAAGGAGGAGGCCGGCGCCATCTTGTCCCACATGTAAGTGCGCAATCTTCATCACACAAGCACACTTGGCCCATCTACAGCTTTGTGCAGTGACATTTCCCCATATATTCATATGCTATCTGCTCTGTGAACATATTGAGGACCCCTACCTTAATTCTAAAATATATGGAGTACTGAAGGGAAGGCTGTGTCTAGGCCTCAGAGAGGAAGAGAGGGGCAGTGTATGGGTCATCACAGTTACAGGGACTGAGAATAGAGGACTTTCATAATATTAGTTTACCACTTCAGAGCCCCCCTGAGCGAATACATCTATTGATCTACAGATCTCTCCACTATATAACAAATTAAGACAACTTTGAAAAGCACTGCTTACTGTATTATCCTCTATATGGAAGCTGTCTACTGAGATCTGCAGTCCTCAGAGATGGAATTGTTAGAAGGGATTAAAATACACCTAGACCTCTTGAAGGTGGTCCTGGCCTTGGGACCTGCTTTGGCACCCTACCATAAAAACCATACTCTCTTCAAGAAAATAATGTAAACACATAGATAAAATAGAGGGGGTATCCAGCCAGCTCACTGACCCCTGTGGTAGGCTTTCAGGCAAATTAATATGCCGTCAAGTAGTGCCCTACCTTTGGTCGCTGCCTCAATGCCAAACCTCAGATATATGACGAAATGATCTAAGTCATTAAAATAAATATTCTGCCTAACGCTGACATAAACATTTGCCTACTTTCATTAAATGTCTGGAACTTGGCGCCCCTGCCCCCCGCACACTTGTCTGTACCACCACGGCAAATGGAACCACATTTTAGAAACAGAACCATGGCTGCCAGGAGATCACTGAAGTGTGATAAGTCGCTGAAGACTACAGATATGTCCTCTTTTTTCAAAACAACCCAATCTGATAAAACTCCCAAAGATTCAGAGATAGAAGAGGAATCAGAGGGGGAGCTCACACAACCCAGAGACGACAATGTCCCTCTCACAAGGGCAGATCTACGCACACTCATCTGCAAGAAAGATATCGCTGATAACTTTGAGAAGTTGTGGGAGAAGATTGATTCCATCCACACATCAGTCACTAACAGTTTATCAGAGATTAAATCTGATTTGGTGGACATGGAGGATAGAATTGAGACCCTAGAGGACCAACAGGAAACATGGATGAAATGTCATAAACAATCTCCTCACAACAACAACTAATAGAGGACTGTCAAGATAAATTGGAGGACCTTGAGAATAGAAGTTAACGTAACAACATCAGACTAAAGGGAATTCCGGAAGAAGTCACTTCTCAAGATCTACCAGCATATCTATCTCAACTCTTCAGCCAGATCACTGAAACACCAGCTGACTATATTTTCCAGGTGGAAAGGGCTCACAGAGCTCTAAAGTCTAAACCTAAGAACAGCCTTCCTCCCAGAGATGTAGTAATCAGATTAACTTTCTTCCCTGATTAAGAGAAAATATTACAAGCCTCTAGGAAACATCCTACCTTCAAATTTCAGGGGAATGTGATTCAGTTCTTTCAGGACCTCAGCTTGCAAACTTTGCAGCGCAGGGGTGCCTTGCGACCCCTTACACTCCTGCTCCGGAAACACCAGATACCATATAAATGGGGCTTCCCCTTTGTGCTCATCATCACTAAGGACTCTAAAACAATCACCCTCAAGGAGCGACAGGATATCCCTGAAATTTGTAAAGTCCTGGGCTTAGAAGCCCCACCATTACCACATATGGAAGCTACCCCTAATGGCGAGTCTACACAAGAAACCAGACACAAAGCGTTATGGCAGAAAATTAGCTATAAAAAAATAAAAGACAAAAGAAACTCGAGGAAACGGAACTTGATTACTCTATGTGAAAGATACCTGAGACTGAGGTAAAACCACCAAATTCCGGTTAACGACCTAGTTGTTGGCCGTATAGAAGCCTCTGCATTATTTACTAATTACGCACAAACAAACTTTGATGTAGCTCATTCGATTGAGGTTGTGAGCTAACTGATTTGTGAGCTGGAGGGGTGCCCCGTCCCCTCTTCATACTGATTGTTGATTATTTGTTCATTTTCACAATGTTGTCCCCTAGCTGACCGTTTCAGGGATGGGGACCTGTTTTTTATTCTGTTACATGTAATATGCTGTTTTTTCTCTAATGTTTCTTTTTAGTGACAACACTGTAATGCTTCTTGATACTGAAACTATTACTCCATTAAGACTCCAGCAAGGTAAAGGTCTGATAAAACTCCCAAAGATTCAGAGATAGAAGAGGAACCAGAGGGGGAGCTCACACAACCCAGAGACGACAATGTCCCTCTCACAAGGGCAGATCTACGCACACTCATCTGCAAGAAAGATATCGCTGATAACTTTGAGAAGTTGTGGGAGAAGATTGATTCCATCCACACATCAGTCACTAACAGTTTATCAGAGATTAAATCCGATTTGGTTGACATGGAGGATAGAATTGAGACCCTAGAGGACCAACAGGAAACATGGATGAAATGTCACAAACAATCTCCTCACAACAACAACTAATAGAGGACTGTCAAGATAAATTGGAGGACCTTGAGAATAGAAGTTAACGTAACAACATCAGACTAAAGGGAATTCCGGAAGAAGTCACTTCTCAAGATCTACCAGCATATCTATCTCAACTCTTCAGCCAGATCACTGAAACACCAGCTGACTATATTTTCCAGGTGGAAAGGGCTCACAGAGCTCTAAAGTCTAAACCTAAGAACAGCCTTCCTCCCAGAGATGTAGTAATCAGATTAACTTTCTTCCCTGATTAAGAGAAAATATTACAAGCCTCTAGGAAACATCCTACCTTCAAATTTCAGGGGAATGTGATTCAGTTCTTTCAGGACCTCAGCTTGCGAACTTTGCAGCGCAGGGGTGCCTTGCGACCCCTTACACTCCTGCTCCGGAAACACCAGATACCATATAAATGGGGCTTCCCCTTTGTGCTCATCATCACTAAGGACTCTAAAACAATCACCCTCAAGGAGCGACAGGATATCCCTGAAATTTGTAAAGTCCTGGGCTTAGAAGCCCCACCATTACCACATATGGAAGCTACCCCTAATGGCGAGTCTACACAAGAAACCAGACACAAAGCGTTATGGCAGAAAATTAGCTATAAAAAAATAAAAGGCAAAAGAAACTCGAGGAAACGGAACTTGATTACTCTATGTGAAAGATACCTGAGACTGAGGTAAAACCACCAAATTCCGGTTAACGACCTAGTTGTTGGCCGTATAGAAGCCTCTGCATTATTTACTAATTACGCACAAACAAACTTTGATGTAGCTCATTCGATTGAGGTTGTGAGCTAACTGATTTGTGAGCTGGAGGGGTGCCCCGTCCCCTCTTCATACTGATTGTTGATTATTTGTTCATTTTCACAATGTTGTCCCCTAGCTGACCGTTTCAGGGATGGGGACCTGTTTTTTATTCTGTTACATGTAATATGCTGTTTTTTCTCTAATGTTTCTTTTTAGTGACAACACTGTAATGCTTCTTGATACTGAAACTATTACTCCATTAAGACTCCAGCAAGGTAAAGGTCTGTACCAGAAGGTACCAGCTTATTCAACTCTAACATATACAACATTACAAAGAATAACTTTGATCCCTCATAATGTTAGGGGTCTGAACACTGATACTAAACATAAGATAGCAATGTCCCAGTATACCTCATCACAAGCAAACTTATTATTTTTACAAGAAACACACCTTCTTAAAGCTAATATCCCAAGATACTGGGCACGACACTTCACAACTCATTACCATGCCACGGCACCCACTAAGAAAAGGGGAGTCTGTATTTTAATTCATTCCTCTATTAATTTCACACATGTATCTACCATAGAGGATCCAGAAGGGAGATATATTATTGTCAGGGGTCAGATTTTAGACACTGAGATCACTCTCTGCAACGTCTATGCACCCAATGAGAATCAACATTCATTCTTTTGACATATAGCACACTTACTAACACAATGGTCCCAAACTAAGATTATTTTAGCAGGGGATTTTAATATCACTAGGTCCCCAATCAAACATACTTCTAATAGCTTATTAAGTAACAAGCAACTTCAACATAATCGATTAGTTAAATCTATTCAAGAATACTTATCACCTCACTCCCTAATAGACACATGGGATACATTATATGGAGCAACTACTGATACCACTTTCTATTCAGCTGTACACAATTCATACGTGAGATTAGATTATATATATGTAAGTCAGATCCTTCAACCCTTAATACGAAAATCCGACATACATACCTGTGTGTGGTCGGATCACTCCATTGTTTCTCTACAGATAGACGGACTAAGAGATACAGCACATAGCAAGACTTGGACGTTTGGATGATCAATACTGACTCCACTCTGAATCCAATAAACATATGGGCAGCACATAAGGTAGTGCTAAGGGGATTGCTTATCAAAGAAAAGGCGGTCCAAAACAAAAAATACAGAAATCAATTAGAACAGCTTCACAGGGAAATAAATTTACTAGAGAGACAACATAGACTTTCGAAACTCACCTCCACCCTAAATATACTCCAGGCTAAAAAAATCTTACTAATGTCGATGCTTAACTCCCAAGTGACTAGAGCTACCCAAAAACTGAAATCTCGGTATTTCATTTACGCGAATAAGACAGATAAATTTATGGCTTTCAAAATTAGGGAAAGATGTAGAGCATCAGCCATCTTGGTTATTGAGACCATTCAGGGCACCTCCACTTCCCATCCACAGAAAATAGTCGATACACTTGCTACCTATTATGGAGACCTATACGACGGAAACAAAGTTATTCATAACACAACAACAGACACTCTCACGATAGAATTCTTTGCACACTCTGCCCTACACACAATATCTCAGGAACAAAGGGAAACACTTAACACCAAGATATCTGCGGCAGAGGTGTTGGGGGTGATCCGAGATCTTAAACCGGGGAAGCCCTGACGGACTTTCAGGGGAATATTACAAGTTATTTAGTTCCGCGCTGCTCCCTCACCTTACCACATTTTGCAACCATATCATGGAGGGCAACCCTGTTCCACCGGAACTTTTATATGCTAAAATTGTAGTGATACCTAAACCTGATAGAAACCATAGACTTTGTAAAAATTATCGCCCTATATCCCTTATAAACCAAGATTTGAAGATCTTTACGAAGATTTTGGCAAACCGCCTTAAACTAATTATACCCCACCTGGTGCATCCTGACCAGGTGGGATTCATCAAAGACAGGGAAGCTCCGGATAACATCAGAAAAGTGACAAATCTCATACATTAGTTAGATAAGACAAAAACGCCTTCTCTGCTCCTGTCATTGGATGCGGAGAAGGCGTTTGACAGAATTGATTGAAAATATATGTTCACCACCCTTGGGAGGATGGGGTTCGATGGTACATTTATAACAGCTCTACAAATGATATACTCTTCCCCATTTGCCCAGGTAGCCTCAGCTGGATATAAGTCCAAAAGCTTTCCAATTCTAAATGGCACGAGACAGGGTTGCCCTCTTTCACTTTTATTCGCCCTATATATAGAACCACTAGCAGCCAGAATTAGATTTAACCCAGATATATCAGGGGTCACAGTAACAAATTCGGAATACAAGCTTTCGCTCTTTGCAGACGACATTCTATTAACTGTCACCAAGCCACTTATCTCACTCCCCAACCTCAATGGGATCTTAGACACATTTTCAGCTATATCAGGATATAAGATAAACACAGATAAATGTGAGGCCCTACCTATCGCTATTCCCTTACACTCTAAAAAATTATTAGAATCCAATTTCGATTTCAATTGGCTGAAACATACTCTTAAATATCTAGGAATCTTCCTGACAACACAGACTCACCTATTATATAAATTCAACTATATTCCCCTTTTTAAACAGATCAGATGAGATCTTAGGAAATTAAAGAGTTACAACTTTTCCTGGCTAGGGAGACTTGCAGCTGTCAAAATGACCATTCTACCTAGAATTTTATACTTATTTCGATCACTCCCTATAAAGATCAACAGACCTGACATAGAGAAGCTACAAACTGAGCTTCTTTCCTTCATTAGAGGGAACACATCTGCCAGAATATCAAAATTTATAAGAAATAGACACAAAACTCTAGGAGGGGTGGGAGGACTGACATTGTTAGACTACTATAAGGCCGCTAGAATAGCACAGGATAAAATGCTTCTACAAAGGTCAACAGACGCATTGTGGCCCAGACTAGAGGCAGAGATGAGAGGCTGGAGAGAACCAGATTTAATCTTTTGGGACAAGAAAACTCAACAGTCCACTTTAGCCCACCCAACACCATACACCTTAGAGCTTACCTTACATACATGGTCGAAAGTGATATTAGGCAATGATTTGATGCCAAGATTCTCTCTTTCTACCCCAATTCAATATATTTTTCCTGACGAGCTAAGACCACAGTTCAAGAAATGGGAGAGTAAGGGACTGTACCGAGTTACAGACATTTTACATGACGGTAAGTTGCTCTCCTTTAATCAATTGCAGGAGAAATTAGAACCTTTACAAATACATTGGTAGCTTTACATCCAACTCAGCTCCTCAGTCAGATCATTTCTCAGAGACACCCAGAAAGGAGCCCCCACTGCTCTGGAATTACTTTGTAATAGCCCCCATCGTTCCAAACATGCTATTTCCAGATTATATGTGACAATTCAATCCGGACCACTCAAGGCCAAATCCTCGGTTATGACAGACTGGGAAAGGGACTTAAATATGACCAAAGACCAAGTAGACTGGGAGTACCTATTTCAGACCGCTGACAGAGGCCTTTTAAGTGCAGATTTAAAAGAGAACTTTATGAAAACACTTTTTCGATGGTATCTAACACCGGTTAAGACTGCACATATGTCCACACAAGGCAGCAGACTATGTTACCGAGGGTGCGGGGAGGTAGGCACATATTGCCATATGTGGTGGGACTGTGCTGAGGTCAAAGTGATCTGGATGAAACTGGCTTATTTTATGGGACGCTTGATAGGTGAGGAGATAAACTTTACGATACAACAAGCCCTCTTACACGACAACAATATTATATATAACAAACATTTAAACACCTTTTTCAATATTCTGTGTACGGTCACTAGAACATGTATTGCTAAATATTGGAAGACAGGGGTTCCTACCTGGTCTGAAATAATTAATAAGATTCAATACACATACAATATGTATGAGTTGGCATCTGGGATCCTAGGCAACAAGGACACATTTAATCAGATTTAGTTCTATTGGATGAATAGAGATACCTCAGACCGAGACCTACCCACTAGGAGTACCAACAGGCATTACACATTCAGATTCAAAAGAACTATTACGATAAGCTTACCCAGCTGTTATTGGAGTTGTTGTCACTTTTACCCATGTTACATTCCTCCCTCTCTTTTTTATCATCTATAATCATGGTGTAATTGACCTTCCTTGGCTCTCCCCCGTTCTTCTTCATATCTTTTAGAGGGTGGTCTAGGACACCATATATGTTATGTTTTGCATCATGGTTGCGGAGAAATGAGACCTAATCTTTGTGCATTTGTGTTATACAAGTTCGAAACTTTATTTTTTATGATGATGTGTTTTATTTTCAATTCATTTGAAAATGTAATTGGCAAATCTTGATGTAAATGTACTTCATAAATCTTTGCAAACTTTAATAAAAAATATTTAAACATAAAATTACTGTGTAAAAATTAACAGCCTTATACTGTCTCTATAATCATTATTATGTTTGTAGAGTATAGTATGATGAGCTTGTATAGGTTCAATGTTACGTTTAACGTTAATACTTCAGCATTTAGGGACAAACCAGCTATGATGTTAAAGGGACAGTCTACACCAGAATTTTTATTGTTTTAAAAGATAGATAATCCCTTTATTACCCATTCCCCAGTTTTGCATAACCAACAGAGTTATAATAATATACTTTTAACCTCTGTGATTATCTTGTATCTAAGCCTCTGCGAACTGCCCCTTTATTTCAGTTCTTTTGACAGACTTGCAGTTTAGCCAATCACTGCCTGCTCCCAGATAACTTCACGTGCACGAGCACAGTGTTATCTATATGAAATGTGTGAACTAACACCCTCTAGTGGTGAAAAACTGTTCAAGAAATGACATATTCCCTGTATGCTAAGCACAATGCAAACTCCTACAATAAATGTTAGGCAAAACTATACGCCACTAATTAAAGGATCTCCTTTTACCGAGCTTCAGATTAATGAGAAGTTGTAGGATTGGAGGAAAATAAAATAAGACGTATTCTATGCAGGGTCCCATAGACTTATTTGTTAGAGGGACAGTGAATGCATAATGTAATCTCCCCATAAAAACCTACATTACAAGTGGAACGTAAAAATATTAATGCTAATGTGCTTTAAGATAGCACAATCCACAGTGCTGCTATTTATGCTCTCATATTACAAGCCCAAAGTATTTTTTTTTTATTGCTCGATAATCTGGGGCACTCTAAAATGATAGCGTGGAAGCACTAAATTATTATTATTATTATCGGTTATTTGTAGAGCGCCAACAGATTCCGCAGCGCTAAATCCCTAGCATAATAGACTTCTATGAGGGTGTGCAGTACAAATCATGTTGGATATTGGTTAACTTGTCCAAAATACTAGACAATTTTTGGCATTTTTGCTATCACTCCATTTAAACAGAAATAGAGCCTTGTTTTATTTTATTTACCTATCAAAACTATACAGGCATAACTCGTTTTATTGCATTTCTCTTTATTGGGCTTCACAGATATTGCTCTTTTTACAAATTAAAGGTTTGCGGCAACCCTGTGTTGAGCAAGTCTATTCCTCCATTTTTCCAAAATACATACACATATAGAGGCCCATTTATCAAGCTCCAAATGGAACTTGAGGGCCTGTGTTTCTGGCGAGTCTTCAGACTCGCTAGAAATGCAAGTTATGGAGCAGCGGTCTGCATTGGCCGGCGAGTCTGCAGGGGGCGACGTTGCACCAACAGCTCACAAGAGCTGCTGGTGCAATGCTGAATATGGAGAGCATATTGCACTCCGCATTCAGTGATGTCTGTCGGACCTGATCCATACTGTCGGATCAGGTCCGACAGACCTTTGATAAATAGGCCTCATAAACACATAAATATACATATATATACAATACACACACACACACACATATATATATATATATATATATATATATAGATAGATAGATAGATAGATAGATAGATAGATAGATAGATAGATACACACACATACACCACCATCATAAACATTGACTTACTAAAGGCTCAAAAGATGGTTAGCATTTTTTAGCAATAAAGTATATTTTAATTAAGGTATGTACATTGTTTTTTAGACATACTATCGGCTACATTACAAGTTTTGCTCACCACTCACTTACATACAGCGCTGGTATTACGGGTTTTTACAAACCCGGCGTTAAAAGGCAAGAAGTGACTGTAGAGCTAAATTTAGCTCCATACCGCACTCCAATATCAGCGCTGCTTAAGTCAGCGGTGAGCTGGTCGTACGTGCTCGTGCATGATTTCCCCATAGGAATCAACGGGGAGAGCAGTCTGAGAAAAAGTCTAACACCTGCAAAAAAGCAGTGTAAAACTCAGTAACGCAGTCCCATTGATTCCTATAAGGAAATAAAAGTTATGTTTACATCTAACACCCTAACATGAACCCCAAGTCTAAACACCCCTATCTTACACTTATTAACCCCTAATCTGCCACCCCGGACATCGCCAATACCTTCATTATATTTATTAACCCCTAATCTGCCGCTCCGGACACCGCCGCCACCTACATTATACTTATGAACCCCTAATCTGCTGCCCCCAACATTGCCTACACCTACATTATTTTTATTAACCCCTAATCTACCGCCCCAACGTCCCCGCCACTATAATAAACATATTGACCCCTAACCCGCCGCACTCCCGCCTCGCAAACATTAGTTAAATATTATTAACCCCTAATCTGCCGTCCCTAACAATATTGATCTAGGCCTATTTTGGTATTTCATGCCACCATTTCACCGCCAAATGCAATAAAAATATTATTTACATACTGCTTGTGCAATCACGGCACAAATGTTTGTAAAAGTTTCCCTTGGATCACCTTTGTTCAGAAATAACAGACATATATGGCTTTGCCATTGCTTTTTAGTAATTAGAAGGCCACTAATTGCAGCTGCGCACCACACTTCTATCTCTACCTGATCCCTCCCAAATAGCTCTCTTCACCCCCCACTGGTCACCCCCATCTTAGCTACTGGCAGACAGTCTGCCAGTATGAAGATAAGGCTTTTTAAAAAATAAATATATTTGTTTAATTTTTATATTTTCTGCAGTGTAGGATTCCCCCTTACCCCCCAACCTCCCTGATCCTCCCCAAACAGATCTCTAAATCTCCACCCTCTAACTATTACCCGCCATCTTAGGTACTGGCAGCTAGAAACTGCTTTTTTTAAAAAGAATATATATATATATATATATAAATATATATATATATATAATTTTTTTTCCATATTTTCTGTAACGTAGTGTGTCCCCCACCCGCGATCTTTAGTAAGGTTCCCCCTAACCCCTAGATCCCCTTTTCTGTAGTGTAGCTGCCCCATCCCTCTCTGGGACAGTCTACACCAGAATTTTTATTGTTTTAAAAGATAGATAATCCCTTTATTACCCATTCCCCAGTTTTGCATAACCAACAGAGTTATAATAATATACTTTTAACCTCTGTGATTATCTTGTATCTAAGCCTCTGCAAACTGCCCCTTTATTTCAGTTCTTTTGACAGACTTGCAGTTTAGCCAATCACTGCCTGCTCCCAGATAACTTCACGTGCACGAGCACAGTGTTATCTATATGAAATGTGTGAACTAACACCCTCTAGTGGTGAAAAACTGTTCAAATACATTCTGAAAAGAGGTGGCCTTCAAGGTCTAAGAAATTAGCATAGGAACCTCCTAGATAAAGCTTTCAACTAAGAATACCAAGAGAACAAAGCAAAATTGGTGATAAAAGTAAATTGGAAAATTATTTAAATTTACATGTTCTATCTGAATCAGTTTATTTTGGCCTAGACTGTCCCTTTAAGTCTTATAGGCTGAAAAAATAATTGCAGCTTTAAATAAGTAGTTAGTTATATTTGTTTGTCTCGTGTTATAAATGAGTTGCTTAACTCTGATGTTATGTATCAGTTTTTGCCCATTGTTGTTAAAGCATTCTGATAACTACTTATACTTGTATGTATATACCAAAGAAAAAAACCGCACCAGAGAAAGCAACTAGCTATGGCGAAAAAAAGTTTAGTTTAAACCTAACACCCTGACATAAACTACAAGTCTAAACACCCCTAATCCGCCGCCTCCGGCATAGGCCACACTAAATAAAGTTATTAACCCCTAATCTGCCGCTGCCCGACATCGCCGACACTAATAAAAGCTATTAACCCCTAATCCGCTGTTCCCTGACATCGCCACCACTAAATAAAATGATTAACCCCTAAACCTCCGGCCTCCGATATCGCCGCTACTAAATAAACCTATTATTTTAGAGTTAGAGATATTATATTACATCGGTTTACTATCTATATCAATTTTTTATATATTGTTGTGGATGAGTTTATTTATATCAATGTTATGAATTTTGTCTTCAGAAGGGTGATGTGACCCAGAGGGTGTGTGTGTTTTTTAGCAGCCACACAATTGGTTGTAAATGTATATATTAAGTAGCAAGTTTGACTTGTTTGCATCAGCCTGATAAAACAGTTTGGATACAGAGAAACGTGTTGCTGTACATCGTTTGTGTTTAATAAACACTTGTTTTTTTTTTTTTTTTTAATTGTTTTATTTATAATCCAAGTCACTGTCCAAAAACAATATCAACCATTTTGAAAACATGGCATAATCAAAAGATACAATAAATTTGACAACATAGTACTATGTTCATTTATACATGTAGTTAAATTTAGGCTAATCATCACATTAATGAACACAAACATTTTATTTTCCTACAATGCTTGGAGTTTTTGATTTTCAGTATAACCCCCCCCTTGTTCCCCCCCCCCCCCCATGCGAAGAGAAAACATAATTGCGAGGAGAAAAAAAACCCCAAAAAAACAAAACAAAACAAAAACAAAAACAAAAGAAAAATTACCATCACTTTCTTCCTCCTGAAGCTTTACCAGTTCCCTAATAAAACAATTTCTGTATTTCTAAAGGGGAAGATTATATAATCTATTTCTACAGCCGGAAAGATTTTTAAGAAGGCAGCCCATTTATCAAAGAACCTTTTAATGTCTTGTTCATTATTTATATCCGCGTTTCTCTGGTCTAAAATGCATTGTTTTTTCATGCAGTTTTTAATTTCAGTAATGCTTGGCATTGCATGACTTTTCCACTTCTTACAGATTAAATACCTGGTAGCAAGAATAGCGGAGATTATTATTTTTTCATCAGTTTGCTTACCAGGCTCTTCCTTAAGGCAGAGTATTATCTGATATATTGTCAAAGAGACATAGCCTATCTTAAGCACCTTTTTTAGCCAGTATTCGAGCCTAGCCCAGAGATTTTTAATCTTTGGACAATACCAAAACATATGTATTAAATCAGCTGCCTGATACGAACATTTAGGACATTTATTAAACCCTACCTTCACACATTTGAAACCTCTCTCGGGGGTAAAATATGCCCCATGAAGGAGCTTAACATGTGCCTCCCTCCAAGTTGCAGAGAGCGTTACTTGTGCAATTTTTTTAATTGACAATTGAATAGTTTTAGACTCAATATTACTCTGAGGGATTACTGTATTCCAGTAGAGGGCAATCTTTGCCAGTACCGGTTCTCCTTTATTTGTACCCAGAAGATGATAACATGGTGCAATTGACATATGACCATTTCTTGTTAGAGCAAGCCAATCATCGAGTTTACCTAGTCCCCATTCCAAACCAGCTTTCTTAACTAGGTCCTGTGCAAAATGCCTTAATTGCAAATACGCAAAGAAGTCTTTATTGGGCAAATCAAAATCTCTTTTTAATTCCTGGAATGTTTTGATATATTTTCTCTCTTTATCAATTATTTGGTATACCTTTGTTAACCCCCGATTATGCCATTTCCTAAAGACTTTCGGAATGCAATCCTGATTGAAAAATAGGGTTACCTATTATAGGCAAAAGACAGGTAGCACTATTATTAATTGAAAGAAAGGTTACTATCTTGTGCCAAGCTTTAAGTGGGTTAAGAATTGTTTTAAATCGTTTAATTTATGAAGGGATTTCTTTAGGTACTAAGTGTATTAATGCAGATAGAGAATATGGGTAGCAGACACTGGTCTCGAGATAATTATTCAAGACATAGTTATTAGATGAGATCCAGTCTGTTACGACACGAGCCAGAAAGGAGAGGTTATATAGCCTTATGTCTGGTAAGGCAAGACCACCATCCTTTCTTGGTATTGAAAGTTTCATAAGAGATATCTTTGACCTCTTATTCTGCCATAAGAACTGTATAAGTGAAGTATTGATTGAACGTATATCCTTACCTAATAGAATTATTGGTGTATTTTGAAGTATATATAAAAGTTTTGGAAGAAGAGCCATTTTAAAAAGGGCAATCCTTCCAGAAAGTGATATTGGGAGATTTTGCCATAACAAAAGCTTTTCTTTGATCATTTTTACTACTGGGGGTATATTCAATGTATAGAGATCTACGGACCTTGTCGGAATATGAATCCCTAGATATTTAAAAGAATCTTTTACTTGGCGAAAAGGAGTTTTTAATATTGAAGTTTTATTTTTCCTGAGCCACACTATCTCTGATTTTGTCATATTTACTTTGTATCCAGAGAATGTACCAAATTGTTCCAAGATCTGAAAAAGTTTTGGTAAGTTCAGTTTGGTGTTAGCCAAATAAAGCAGCAGATCATCAGCATACAGACCGATTTTTATTTCGCAGTTACGAATTTTTATACCATCCAAATGATGGCGTATTTTAATTGCCAGAGGTTCAATGGAAATATTAAATAAGAGCGGGGAAAGAGGACAGCCCTGCCTTGTTCCTCTACCTAACAAGATAGAGGGGGAAATGTTGTTATTCACTATCAATCTTGTAGATGGGTGTTTATATAGATTTTCGATAAATTCAAGAAAATTACCTCTGATGCCAAATTGTCTTAACGATGTTTTGATATGTTCGTAAAATATTGAATCAAAGGCTTTTACAGCATCTAAGGAAATAATAGCAAGGTCAGGTATGTCCTCCCCCCGCTAGTTAAATTAGATAGTACCTCAAAATATTCTGTCACCAATAGGGCTTCCCTAATTTTTGAGGCTGAGTTGCGGTTATTTAGAAAACCTGCTTGATCAGTATGTATAATTTCTGAGAGGGGTCTTTGAAGTCTAGATGCTAGAATTGCAGTAAGAATTTTGTAATCTGAATTTAACAGTGCAATTGGTCTGTAGGATTCCTTGTATTCAGGGTTTTTTCCGCCTTTTAATATCAAAGTTGTGTAAGAATTGGTAAATGAAGAGGGGATCATTTTACCACTAATAAAGAAGCTGTTAAAGAGCGTGCAAAGATGTGGGGTGGCTTCACCAATCAGGATCTTATAGAATTCACTAGGCAAGCCATCTGGACCTGCTGCTTTATTTGAGGCAAGCTTGGATATTACTTTCTCTATTTCTTCTATGGAAATAGGGACATTGAGGCTATCAGCCATTTCTGATGTGACAGTAGGATACGTGATATCTCTCCAAAAGTCATCAGATGTATGCGTATCACTTGTTTTAAATGAATATAATTCCTGGTAATATTCATTAAATGCAGCTAGTATGTCTTCGGCTTTAGAAAGCTGAAGACCTTTATTATACAATTTGTCTATGATTGGTTGTTTTTTCTCATTTTTTATTAATTTGGCCAGCATCTTACCTGATTTATTACCATATTTATATAGCTTAGCCTGCATTTTTAATTCCTTTTGAGTTTCTTGCAGTAAAACAAAAGTATCCCTTTCATTTTTTGCTTTAACGTATTTTGCCCAATTTAAGGGGGTTTTGTCAAGCAGATAATGATTATAAGTGTTAGTTAAACATTGGCATGATTCTCTTTCTCTAGATCGAATTTTCTTATGCAGGGCTGAGCTATATGAAATTATTTCGCCTCTCATTACTGCTTTTGCAGTGTCCCAAAATACTTCAGGACGGTTTAAATAGTCTTTATTAAAATGTACAAATTCCTTATATCTATTTATAAGTCAGTTCTTGAATTTTACCTCAGTCGTCAGATAGTAGGGAAAAAAGAAACGTGTTGCAGCAGAATACAAATGTGAAAGCTGAAACTCAAGTACAATCGGTGCATGATCTGAAAGAAATATTGGTCCTATATCTGTTTTTACCCCTCTCATCACCATACGTTCATCAATTAGAAAAATGTCGATTCTGGAGAGCGTCTTATGCGCCTTGGAAAGACAGGTAAAATTTTGAGTAGAAGGATTTTGCTGTCTCCAGATATCCCGCAGTGCTAAGTTCTGCATTATTTTTTTAAACATCTTACCCTCTAGATTATCTTTTTTTTTGTTTTAACTGTTTGACATTATGTCTTAGCCTATCAATCGGGCATTGTGGTGCCATATTGTAATCTCCTCCCATAATTAAAGAGCCTTCTGTGAAGGATAATAATTTGGTCTGCAAAGTGTTCCAAAATTTTGGATCAAATACATTAGGGCCGTATGTATTACATAATGTATACATCTTCTGGGCAATCTTTATTTTCAGTAGTACATATCTCCCCCCGATGTCAGCCTAAAAATGTGTGACTTCGGTATCAATTTTCTTTCCTATTAGAATTGCTACCCCCCTTTTCCTCTTAACACTAGGTGCAAAATAGATTTCTTTTACCCATGTTGATTTAAGTTTTAAAGATTCTTCAGCTGATAAATGGGTTTCTTGAATAAAACCTATGTCAGTCTGGATCTTTCGCAGGTGATTAAGGATTGCTTTTCTCTTTATAGGGGTAGATATACCACCTACATTCCAAGATACTATTTTACAATTTTTATTCAGCATATTCATTTATACATTAAGAAGAGAGAAAAAAATAAATAAATAAATAAATAAAATAAATAATAATAATTTAAAATTAGACACCTAAATTCTCTCCGCACAGGTGGGGGTTGGGTCCTAGGACTCACGTCTAGAAGAGACACGGTCTTTCCCATAAGCAAAAACCTATAGCTTACACTCAGTCTAATAATCAGATATTCAATATTGCTGTTATTAAGCTTAGGAACCCAGTGTGTTATAGAAGCTCTCAGCCAGTTGAGCTTCTTCAAAGAAGTGTGTGACTTCCCCAACTTTAACCTTTAATTTGTAGGGGTACATTATGGTTGCCTGGTACCCTTTTTGTATCAGTTTGGAACAAATAGGAGCAAGCTCCCTTCTCCTTGCTGCAGTGTCAGCGGAGAAATCTTGAAACATAAGGATTGTAGCGTCTCCAGCCTTAACAGGCTGTTGTTTGCGATAATGCTGGAATAAGGTAAGTTTGTCTTGAAAATTTAATATTCTAGCGATAACAGGCCTAGGCCTAGTTCTATCTTTATTGCCTGAGCGAGGTAGACCAAGTCTGTGCGCTCTCTCCACTGGGATGGGATATAGGGTAGATGGCATCTTTAAAATTGTAGGCAAGGTTTCTGATATAAAATTAACAAGATTGTCATATTGTTGTTCTTCCGGAAGGCCTATAATTCTTATATTATTTCTTCTAGAACGATTTTCTAGATCTTCTAATCTGTTTTGAATTTTCTGTACGTTATTATTTATACCTTCTAGATTAGAACTATGCGTTATTGTTAGATCTTCCAGGTCCGAAACTCTTTGTTCGGCTTCCTGCAACCTATTGGAGAATTGACGAACCTCTTGTGTCAGAGAAAGAAAATCTTGTTTGATTTCAGCTCTAAGAGCCTCAAATTTAGGAGAGAGCGCATCAGATATACTGGCGACTAAGCTGTGGATATTGGTTACTTCTTGTACAACTGGTACATTTAACATAGTTGGTTGCGCTTCCGTGGGAGGCTCCTGATTATCCTTCAATTTTCTGTCTCTCTGTCTTGCTGCCATGGCTGGAGAAATATTCCGGGGTGAGGTGTGAAGGAATTTATCCATGTGCCAGAAAAGAAAATTAAAAAAAATTGAAGTGAGGCAATTTATCTAAGTGAAGATCAATACAGGGAGTGAACTTAATTTTAGAGTTAAGTTTGAGAAGGTGAAGCGTTCTCAAATAGACAAGTGAGGATAGGGATGTGCACTATTGTGACCAAGTGAGGGAAAAGAAAAGGGGAGAGAGAAAAAAAAAAAAAAAAAAAAAAAGGAAAGAAAGGAAAAATAATAAACTGTGAATTAAATCGTGTTATTTAGATCCAGCCAGGGATGCAGAGATCAGGGACGTTATTAATGTTAGGCAATTTTATGCCAATTTGTTAATTGTCTTACTGTTGCTAATCTTCAAAAGACACAATAAAGGAAATGGTATCTCTGAAAGCAGCAACAGCAATTTCTCAATTAGATTTATATCCAAGAAAATATTATTCCAGCAATTATATACAGTATATTTTATAGGTAAGCAAACATATTCACAGTGACCTAGTTATATCCTGGTTCAGTCAGTTTCATTTGTATTTTATTTTCAGAGAAGTTAAAATATCTCTTCTTTAAAGAAAATTTATAAGGTAGTTTTAACTAATGATCTTTATATTTCTATATAAACTTTCTCCCTGTCCAATAGTAAGGGATAGTATTTTATTTTCAGGAAACGTAGGAGATTTATTCTTAGGAAAGAGTTATTAGATAATATAACTGAGGATCTTTTATCTCTATATAGCCCTTCCCTCCAAGCAGTAATAATGGGTAATATATCCTGAAAAAGGTTATAGTAAATTTCTCTGGTATTGAATTATTAATTCCTTATTCACACTCAATAACCTTTGATTTTTTTTTTCCTCCTTTTCTCCCTTCCCTTCTCTCTCCCCTGAGAATGTTTCACTTTTTAGAGGAGAAAGTACAATGTCTTTTTACATACTATGCACATTTTACACATTCTTAAGCATTAACATTTTTGCCTAGATTTGCTCAATACATTGATATGACAAAATTGTAGCGACAAGTAATATAGCTAAATAAAATTAAATGCGCCAAACAAATCATATGCAGAAAAAGAATCATATAAGGAGCCAATGAAAAAAAAAAAAAAAAAAAAAAAAAAGTTCCTTTATATAGTTAATAAAGTTCAGCCAGTTCTTGTATGTATGCAGCTCGCCACCTTACCTGGGTCATTCTATGCATCAGCGTTCAACTAATAGCCAGGTAGGTGGGCGGAAAGAGCCTTCAATATGAGAAAATGCCAAAATTGCTGATACCTATTAGAGGGGTTAATTATACAGCCATCTTCCATAGCATTTTTACCAGGATCCATACAGTGTTCCCCAGGACATACAGCTCTGGTTGGTATCCCCAAAAAAAAGGTGAAGAGAGGAAAACATGCTCCCAGATTGAGTACCTCCTAATCTAGCGCTTACCCACAGCGTTTCGAGGAACCAGAGCAGAGATATGCAGAGGCGCTGCACAGGGAGATCTCAGCGGCAACTGCCAGGCTAGCTACACACAGCCCCGACCTCCCACGCAGCACCGGTGGGGGAGGGGGGATTCTCCAGCAAGCTTTCAGTCCGGCACCGAGCAGAGCCGCTTCGAGTACTTATCGCTCCCTGCTTGAAGATGCGGCTCCGCCACCACACTTCAGCCCAGTCTCACGGATGATTTCTGTCTACCTCGCAACTTCGGTGGGGGAGAGGAAGGTATGTGGGGGGTCCGCCGCGCTGCTGTGGGTACTCAGGGCAGGAGTCAGGAAAAAAACATCAGGTCCTTTGTTAGTGTAGCAGTGTTGATATATGTAAATAGCCTTATCCTCCCACGCAGCACCGGTGGGGGAGGAAAGGGTATGGAGAGAATCTGCTGTTATCCTGCAGGTAATTAGGGCCAGGTTCAAGGCAGTTTATCAGTATAGCAGAGAGAGTGTATAAAGATAGCCTCAACCTCCCACGCAGCACCGGTGGGGGAGGGAGGCACTCTGTTCCTCTTTGAAGTTATATCACAAGTTCTAATATATATAAAAAGAGGAAGCCCAAGGTATAGGCTTTTTGCAAGCTGACTAATAATGTCAGCACAGTGGGATGTCTGTCCACTGTCTGGTTCCAGGAGCGTTGATACAGGCTATCCAAGAAGCTACCCAGGTCCATGGGTTTGGCACGAGAAACTCCACCAGCAGCTCATAAACACTTGTTTTTAAGCAACTTGTTACTTTTTAAAAAAAAATTTGGGCGACTTATTCTCCGACCACCTGCTGGGTTTTAGTAGAGAGGTGGAACCTAAGGGTAACCAGAATGCCAACCTACTTTGAGGGAAAAGGAACCAAAAAAGAGTGTTTTACCAGACAACTCTGAGGATACGGTCTCCTCAGCTTGCACTACGTAATAGTGCTTCACCAAATGTGAGTGTATATTATCCTGCATATTTAACAATATATACTCTACAGAATTACACTATGTGGCGCCTTCTCTACTCTCTTTTAGAATAACTTGGAAGTGGATGGCTTTATACCTCAAGGAGAGCTGCCTGCCAGTGTGACATACATACAAATTTGATTGGACTATCCATATGTGGTTTCGTTTGTATGTAATATAGTACACGCATTGTATTTATATGGACTGTGATTTGTGTTCCATGTATCTATTTTGACTACTGATATAGACACCATTTTTCAGTTGTGTTTTTTGTAATAGCTCCCCTATCTACACCTTAGAGTGTTATTACTAAAAACAAATGTCTATCAGTTATTTTCAGTTACTATAAAGGTAATCAACTTTTCTCCACTCCCTTTTTTAATTCTTTACTTCTTTTGTTGTTTGTATTAGACATACTACTCAATATGTTGGATAATAAAAAGAAAAAAAAACAAAACAAAAGTATCGCTCAGGAGCCACACAGGACTGCTGGCACAAAACAGAAGTTGACCCAATCAGAAGCAGCAGCAGTCACACGACCCAGCTGTGATTAGGTCAACATAGCAACAGTCATCTGTGGCTCCTGATCAGTTAAAGGGACAATCTACACCAGTTATTGTTTAAAAAGATAGATAACACCTTTACCCATTCCCCAGCTTTGCACAACCAACATTGTTATATTAATATACTTTTTAACATTTAAACCTCTATATGTCTGCCTATTTCTAAGCCACTACAGACAGCCTCTTAGCACATGCTTTTCAAAGCAGGAGACTGCTAGTTCATGTGGGCCAAATAGATAACATTGTGCTCACGCCCATTGAGTTATTTAAAAGTCAGCACAACAGAGCATGTGATCAGGGGGCTGTCAGAAGTTGCTTAGATAAAAGGTAATCACAGAGATAAAAAGTATATAAATATAACTGTGTTGGTTATGCAAAACTGGGGAATGGGTAATAAAGGGATTATTTATCTTTTAAAACAATAAAAATGCTGGTGTAGACTGTCCCTTTAAGCACATAGATTTGCATGGAAGCAAGTGTTAAAATTAAATGCTCTAATAAATTAGGCTATATATATTTATACTATAATGACCCTTTAAGAATGTATGGGGTAGTGCAATAGGTAGTGCAATAATACATTTGGAGAAAAACAGAAAAGAAAACAGAAGAAACTTTGTAAGACTGTTTACCAATACCATTAGCAAGACTTGTGAATGATAATGCTATAAATCAAATACATTATAGGGCTGACAAATGGTTATAGAAATGTGAAACATGTAATCTGTTATCAACAGAACTGATAAAGACTTATTATGGTTAATGCAATGAAATCATACCTGATAAAAAAGGGTTATAATTATTACAATGAAAACAGTTTTGACTTTACCCAGCGGGTTGTTATATTTAGCTTTCTGTTTTCTCTGCTGCAGACTGGATTTTTTCCCATCTACCTATATCACAGCGAACAGAACGTTTCAGCACATACCAGCGAGATGCTTTTCCATGCTCTTCAACTCTTTTGCGGTTAATGCTTCTTTCAGGAGCTTTTGATTCTGAGAGCCTCCACTTCTGGCAGACAAAGCTTCTGAATCCCAGACTGGTTGACGCTAAAGAAGTTAAAAAAGTAAGAAAATTTGCTTTTACAACCATTTTCAAAATTGAAGTAGGAAAGAAATGACATATTCCCTGTATGCTAAGCACAATGCAAACTCCTACAATAAATGTTAGGCAAAACTATACGCCACTCATTAAAGGATCTCCTTTTACCGAGCTTCCGATTAATGAGAAGTTGTAGGATTGGAGGAAAATAAAATAAGACATGTATTCTATGCAGGGTCCCATAGACTTATTTGTTAGAGGGACAGTGAATGCATAATGTAATCTCCCCATAAAAACCTACATTACAAGTGGAACGCAAAAATATTAATGTGCTTTAAGATAGCACAATCAACAGTGCTGCTATTTTTGCTCTCATATTACAAGCCCAAAGTATTTTTTTTTTATTGCTCGATAATCTGGGACACTCTAAAATGATAGCGTGGAAGCACTTAATCCCTAGCATAATAGACTTCTATGAGGGTGTGCAGTACAAATCATGTTGGATATTGGTTAACTTGCCCAAAATACTAGACAATTTTTTGCATTTTTGCTATCACTCCATTTAAACAGAAATAGAGCCTTGTTTTATTTTATTTACCTATCAAAACTATACAGGCATAACTCGTTTTATTGCGTTTCTCTTTATTGGGCTTCACAGATATTGCTCTTTTTACAAATTAAAGGTTTGCGGCAACCCTGTGTTGAGCAAGTCTATTCCTCCATTTTTCCAACATACATACACATATAGACGCCCATTTATCAAGCTCCAAATGGAACTTGAGGGCCTGTGTTTCTGGCGAGTCTTCAGACTCGCTAGAAACGCAAGTTATGGAGCAGCGGTCTGCATTGGCCGGCGAGTCTGCAGGGGGCGACGTTGCACCAACAGCTCACAAGAGCTGCTAGTGCAATGCTGAATATGGAGAGCATATTGCACTCGGCATTCAGTGATGTCTGTCGGACCTGATCTGTACTGTCAGATCAGGTCCGACAGACCTTTGATAAATAGGCCTCATAAACACATAAATATACATATATACAATACACACACACATATATATATATATATATATATATATATATATATATATATATATATATATATAGATAGATAGATAGATATATATACACACACATACACCACCATCAAAAACATTGACTTACTAAAGGCTCAAAAGATGGTTAGCATTTTTTAGCAATAAAGTATTTTTTAATTAAGGTATGTACATTGATTTTTAGACATACTATCGGCTACATTACAAGTTTTGCGTTATGAGCTGTGCGGTGCTAACGAGCCGTTTTTTCTCACCGCTCACTTACATACAGCGCTGGTATTACGGGTTTTTACAAACCCGGCGTTAAAAGGCAAGAAGTGACTGTAGAGCTAAATTTAGCTCCTTACCGCACTCCAATATCAGCGCTGCTTAAGTCAGCGGTGAGCTGGTCGTACGTGCTGGTGCACGATTTCCCCATAGGAATCAACGGGGAGAGCAGTCTGAGAAAAAGTTTAACACCTGCAAAAAAGCAGTGTAAAACTCAGTAACGCAGTCCCATTGATTCCTATAAGGAAATAAAAGTTATGTTTACATCTAACACCCTAACATGAACCCCGAGTCTAAAAACCCCTATCTTACACTTATTAACCCCTAATCTGCCGCCCCCGACATCGCCAATACCTTCATTATATTTATTAACCCCTAATCTGCTGCTCCGGACACCGCCGCCACCTACATTATACTTATGAACCCCTAATCTGCTGCCCCCAACATTGCCTACACCTACATTATTTTTATTAACCCCTAATCTACCGCCCCAACGTCCCCGCCACTATAATAAACATATTGACCCCTAAACCGCCGCACTCCCGCCTCGCAAACATTAGTTAAATATTATTAACCCCTAATCTGCCGTCCCTAACAATATTGATCTAGGCCTATTTTGGTATTTCATGCCACCATTTCACTGCCAAATCCAATAAAAATATTATTTACATACTGCTTGTGCAATCACGGCACAAATGTTTGTAAAAGTTTCCCTTGGATCACCTTTGTTCAGAAATAACAGACATATATGGCTTTGCCATTGCTTTTTAGAAATTAGAAGGCCGCTAATTGCAGCTGCGCACCACACTTCTATCTCTACCTGATCCCCCCCAAATAGCTCTCTTCACCCCCCACTGGTCACCCCCATCTTAGCTACTGGCAGACAGTCTGCCAGTATGAAGATAAGGCTTTTTAAAAAATAAATATATTTGTTTAATTTTTATATTTTCTGCAGTGTAGGATTCCCCCTTACCCCCCAACCTCCCTGATCCCCCCCAAACAGATCTCTAAATCTCCACCCTCTAACTATTACCCGCCATCTTAGGTACTGGCAGCTAGAAACTGCTTTTTTAAAAAAGAATATATATATATATATATATATAATTTTTTTATTATTTTTTTTCCATATTTTCTGTAACGTAGTGTGTCCCCCACCCGCGATCTTTAGTAAGGTTCCCCCTAACCCCTAGATCCCCTTTTCTGTAGTGTAGCTGCCCCATCCCTCTCTGTCCCTTTATTTTTTATTTTCTGTAGCGTAGGGCCCTCCCACTCCCTCCTGCCTCCCCTGCTGGGCTGCCCACCAGCCACACGCCTCCCGCCCACACCTCCCGCCGCACCAAAAGAAGTTAGTTACAGACGGTGTCACACACAGTGTTACCATCTGTAACGATCAGGCATTTGCCCTCATGTGGAGCCGGACCCCCGATCGTGCTCCGCAACCATCTGCGGCAGATGCCTGAAGCTTCAGGAGCTCCAGCTCTCGGCTGTAACTTAACAGCCAAGAGTGCTGGAGCTTCCTGAAGCAAAAACGTATATATATATATATAAGTCTTGCAGTATGATAGGCAAACCCCTGAAGGGGTTAAAGGGATATGAAATCCAATATTTTTTTTATGATTCAGAGCATACAATTTTAAGCAACTTTCTAATTTACTCCTATTATCAATTTTACTTAATTCTCTTGGTATTTTTATTTAAAAAAGCAGGAATGTAAGCTAAGGAGCCAGCCCATTTTTGGTTTAGTACCCTGGGTAGCACTTTCTGAATGGTGACTACATTTAGTAGTGGGGTACTTCCTGTAGTTCTATGCTATACTATTTATCATAATGGTTTCCTTCACGTCTCAAAAGGTGCTGTATTTTACAGGGGCATTTTCATTTTCTTCAAGCGCAACAATTATCTCGTTGCTTGTAATAAGAGCACAACGAGTACGCCAATAGCTCTTTCTACACAATCAATTAAAATTATACGGTATGCTAAAAAAAATTCAGATGCTCTAGTTAAAATTTTTAAGATCCACATGTAATGTTAGATTGCGCAAGACAGCAAAACCTGCACTATCAATTGAACTCCACTTCCAAACAAGGCCAAAATATTTAGTTAAAGTGAATGTAAACTTGAGCGTACTCACTCAAGTCATAGGATAGAATTTAAAAAAAAATTGTGAGACTTTCATTCATCAAATTGGTAATATATCCTTATCTTCTGCGATTTTTACCTTTTAATACTATAACGATAAGCGTCGTTCCTCCGCCCGCCATAGTCCTCAATTGATTGACAGATGACGAATCTGCAATCCACTAATCGTTGTTTCCCCCGGGCCGTGACTTTTGTGCAAAGGGGCTGAACGATTAGTGGATTGCAGATTTGCCATCTGTCAATCAATTGAGAACACATGAACTAACGACTTCTTTCTGTGAAAAACTGTCAAATGCATTCAGATAAAAAGGCAGCCTTCGAAGGCTTAGAAATTAGCATAATGCCTGATGAAACAGTTATACTGAGAAACGCGTTGCATAGTTTCTCTATTTGTCCAAGTTTTTATTTTGGCACAAACATGAGTTGTGTATTTTACAATTTTTAAATAAATTTGTTTTTATTTTACCAACTCTAAGTGTCCATTATATCTTGGAAGCTACGCTACTATCAGGGCACAAATCCCTCACTCTAATATCCTGCTTTTACACCTCTCTGGGGTGTACTCTGGACCTGATGTTCCCCTGTATCCTGGAGCTGTCTGTGGGATGCTGACCAGCTAGCTGGACTGCTGTAGAAATCCAGCCTGTCTCTATGGGCATAACTGATTGCCTTTACTACAAGTGAGTACCCTGTGTATACCTCTTGTCTGAAGCTCTCAAGATTCACCATTGATCTGCACCATTGGCACCTCTATCTATTGTGTTTTATAACAGATTGCTTCCCATTGTATGCTGGTAGAGAGCTGCCTCCTGGATTGTTCCATCAATCACGTATATATCTCTCCTGTCTCAAGGAACCGGAATCAAGCTGATAACATCTGGACTTTTTGCTTGAACATATGTGTCGGTGGTAATATTCCAGTAACTGTATGTTTGAGATCAGACCTGAGCAATTGTGTTATTGAGATTTTATTTTTTCTCAGATATGGTATAGCTTTATTGCGTTGTACACTTTGCTATTTCCAAACCACTTTTTTTCAAAATTAGCGCTAGTTACATTGGGACACTGATATCTTTCAGAAATCCCTGAATATCCCTTGACATGTATGTATATTTTTTTTAGAAGACAACCCAAAGTATTGATCTAGGCCCATTTTGGTATATTTCATGCCACCATTTCACTGCCAAATGCGAGCAAATAAAAAAAATTGTTCACTTTTTCACAAATTTTGTCACAAACTTTAGGTTTCTCACTGAAATTATTTACAAACAGTTTGTGCAATTATGGCACAAATGGTTGTAAATGCTTCTCTGGGATCCCCTTTGTTCAGAAATAGCAGACATATATGGCTTTGGCGTTGCTTTTTGGTAATTAGAAGGCCGCTAAATGCAGCTGCGCACCACACGTGTATTATGCCCAGCAGTGAAGGGGTTAATTAGGGATCTTGTAGGGACCTTGAAGGGTTAATTTTATCTTTAGTGTAGTGTAGTAGACAACCCAAAGTATTGATCTAGGCCCATTTTGGTATATTTCATGCCACCATTTCACCGCCAAATGCGAGCAAATAAAAAAAAAAGTGAAATTTTTCACAATTTTAGGTTTCTCACTTAAATTATTTACAAACAGCTTGTGCAATTATGGCACAAATGGTTGTAAATGCTTCTCTGGGATCTCCTTTGTTCAGAAATAGCAGACATATATGGCTTTGGCGTTGCTTTTTGGCAATTAGGAGGCCGCTAAATGCTGCTGCGCACCACACTTGTATTAAGCCCAGCAGTGAAGGGGTTAATTAGGTAGCTTGTAGAGAGCTTGCAGGGTTAATTTTAGCTTTAGTGTAGAGATTAGCCTCCCACCTGACACATCCCACCCCCTGATCCCTCCCAGACAGCTCTCTTCCCTCCCCCACCCCACAATTGTCCCCGCCATCTTAAGTACTGGCAGAAAGTCTGCCAGTACTAAAATAAAAGGTGTTTTTTTTTTTGTTTTTTGTTTTTTTTAATTATTCATCTGTGATGGACCCCTGCCTTAACCCCCAACCTCCCTGATCCCCCCCAAACACCTCTCTAACCCTCCCCACCTACCTAATTGCCACCATCTTGGGTACTGGCAGCTGTCTGCCAGTACCCAGTTTTCCCCAAAAAATAAATTTTTTTTTTTTTTTTTTTTAAATGTTTTTTTTTTTTTTTTAAAGGGTATTGCAGGATGCCTCAATATCGAGGCATCACTGCAATACCCTGAGAGCTGCTGGAAGCGATTGCGATCGCTTCCAGCACTCTCTTAGACAACTGACGTACCAGGTACGTCCATTGTCACTAACTGCAAGTTTTTGCAGGACGTACCTGGTACGTCAGTTGTCATTAAGGGGTTAATAGTACGTGCCCTATCTGAATCATGAAAGTTTAATTTGGACTTTACTGTCTCTTTAAATGTTGATATTTCAGACAATATCAATGTAATATTTGCAAAGTTTATACAGATATAATTTTTTTTACACTTTAGTTGAACTACAGGAAATGTAGGAAAAATATTAGTGTTGTTTTTAAATTGTATGTTCTAACATAATGTTAATGCTTCCTGAAAAATCCGCCATAAATGTATTAAACTAACATTCTCTCTGAGATTTTTGTATTGCAAGGCAACTATATATGAAAAAAACAATAAGGGCCAGACAACGAGTGGAGCGCTAACAAGGAACGAATATACTCCATCTTAAAGAGATAAGTAGATTTGTCAGTGTCAATATCTGAGGTAGGATCTTCTGAACCAGATAGTCTAGATCCTCATCAGAGGAGAATAATTCAGTATGTTGTCGGTCATTTCAAATTTCATCAACTCTATGAGAAGTTTTAAAAGACCTTTTACGTTTATTAGAAGGCGGAATAGCAGACAAAGCCTTCTGAATCGCATCAGCAATAAAATATTTTATATTCACAGGGATATCATGTACATTAGATGTTGAAGGAACAGCAGGCATTGTACTAGTACTGATGGATACATTCTCTGCATGTAAATGCTTATCATGACAACTGATACATACTACAGCTGGAGATATAATCTCTGCTAATTTACAACAGATACACTTAGCAATGATAGAACTGTTATCAGGCAGCATGGTTCCAACAGTGGTTTCTGAGACAGGATCAGATTCAGACATCTTGCAAATGGAAGAGAAAAAAACAACATATAAAGCAAAATTATCAATTTCCTTATATGGCAATTTCAGGAATGGGAAAAAAATGCAAACAGCATAGCCCTCTAAGCATAAAAAAGGCTAGAGGCATATAGGAAGTGCGGTTTAAATAATTAAATTATTTGGCGCCAAGTATGACGCGCAACGCAAAATGATTTTTTTTGGCGCTAACAACATCTGGAAATTACGCAACTCGCGTCATGGCAGGCGCAACTGTCACAGATACCGGGCTGCAAGGGTTAAACCCCTACACCCTACAACCACACCCCTGTTGTTTCTCAGTGGTTTTGGGATCCTCAGAGCAACCACCATCTCTGGAAGCTGTTTGTTTGCTTTGTGTTGGCTTGTTTTTGTGTTAAGAGAAGAGCTGGTCTATGACTGGGAAAACCCTCCTAGGCTGGCCAAGCTCCTGGAACTCCCGGTCGGCTACAGGACAGCAGGACACCCGCTAACTTTACCCCTGGTCGCTCCAGCAGCCCTTTGCCCCAGAGCTCCGCTCTTTTGGGGATTGGTAGCCCCTAGGGAGGACAAGAGATGAGAGAATTATCGGAGGGGAGCTCCTTTGGTAACCGGGGGTTTTGGACACCCCTAACCCCATAACTGATTTTTGGACTGTGACATCTGGGGACCAAGAGCTTTAAAATGACACCCTGGAAGTGCTGCTGCTGCACCGGGATAACCCCTAAAGCTCGCCTCCTGGGTCCTGGGCCTGTGGCTTCTATGGAGGTGCCAGCCTGTCTGGAGGGGCGGGAATGGCGGGAAAATTGGAGCATTGTCCAGCGTCTTATCAAGATTTTTGATAGTTGTGTGTATAAAAGATTGTTGACAGTTGTGTGTATAAAAGATGTGTGTGTTTCTCAATAAAAGCAGTTCTTATTTCACCTGAATGCTAGTCTGTCTAGTCATTTAGGTGGGCTCCTGCTAGAATCACTTTCCCGGGCTACATAGCAGCCTGTTCCAGGCAGAGGAAGGACCCTCAGACAGAGCTACCCAGTCTGGGTAGCTGGAGTCTGCCACATGGTGGGACCCTGAATACTGGTGCTGTCGGGCATCAGGGGTGGCTACAGGCTGTGGTCACTTGCCAGCTACATAGCTGCAGTTGGCAGGGAGAAAGCAGGACCCGTTTGGCGGAGCTACCCAGTCGGGGTAGCCAGAGATCCGTCACATTGGCTGGCAGCACTGGGATCTGCTTTTTCCACACAATTCCTGCTGACAGAGGAGAAGGGCCACAGTAGCTGGTAACTATGGAAGCTGAGTTCCTAAGGAGAGTACAGGAGGCACTGACCCAGCTGGATGGTCCTGGTTCTGAACTGGACCAGCTGAGCTGGAGGAGCATTGTCCGCAACTATGGAGGGAGAGGCTTCAACAAGAAAAGGATTGTGATGAAAAGGTCCTCCCCACAGATGATGAGAGGTACTGGGTCCGGTGGGACTTGCGAGTGCTTTTCCTGGGAGAGCAGCCCATGGAGGAATGGCTATCGGAACTAGATGGACTGGTCCAGGCAGAGATGTGGGTGGAGGACGGCTACTGGGCCCTCCGATGGCTCGCTATGCCAGCACGGCCATGGCTGGAGGATTGCTCCCCCACAGAGGGCTTTGGCTTTGGCGGCCCTGGATTACTATTGGAAAAGTTGACAGAGGACCCAGAATTTGGGAGCTGGGCAAAACTGAGAGTAAAGAATATTGGCCTCTCCCGAGAGCAGCTGTTGGATCTCTCGGGGGTACCCTGGCTGGTATCCAATATGGTATTGCTTATTTTCCAAGAATGGGAACTGGAAAAGGCATACTAGAGGCTGCTAGACCGAGTTCAGCAGCATGCCACAGAGTCTGCATGGGGCTGTGGTGCAGCACTCTGGGAATCATGGAGGTTGGCCTCAGATGAATGGCAACAAAGCATAAGCGACAATGAGCTGCTAGATACAGATCAAGTTTATAGACTTGGACAAGGGAGCCACCCCAGCAGAAGTGCTGGCAACAGGGCAGAGAGCCGCCAGCCTCTGCCCAGCACCTGTAACAGCTCCATGAAAGCAGGGAGAGGAGGTAGGCGTCCTCCCTCCCCTTACACAGAACCCATTCCTGGGAGAGGAGACAGTTAGTCTCTATCCCCAGTGGCAGAACCAGGTACAGGGAGAGGAGACAGTCGGTCCCTCTCCCCAGTGGCAGAGCCATCCCCTGGGAGAGGAGGTAGTCATACTCCCTCCCCTTACACAGAACCCCTTGCAGGGAGAAATGGATGCTGATAACTCTCCCCAGCGGCAGAACCCCTTCCCGGGAGAGGAGACAGTTGGTCTCTCTCCCCAGCGGCAGAGCCAGTTACAAGGAGAGGAGACAGTCGGTCTCTCTCCCCAGCGGCAGAGCCATCCCATGGAAGTGGAGGTAGTCGCCCTCCCTCACCTTACAGAGAACCCCTTGCAGGGAGAGATGGATGTCAACAACTCTCCCCAGCAGAGTTGTTGGATCAGCCAATAGGATTTTTCCTACCTTAATTCAGATTGACTGATAGAATTCTATCAGCCAATCGGAATCCAAGGGACGCCATCTTGGATGACGTCATTTAAAGGACCAGTCATTCGTCAGGTAGTCGTCGGTCTGGATGGATGCTCCACGTCGGATGTCTTCAAGATGGATGAAGATAGAAGATGCCGCCTGGATGAAGACTTCTGCCCATCTGGAGGTCCTCTTCTGCCCGGATAGGATGAAGATTTCTGCCCGTCTGGAGGACCACTTCGCCTGGCTTAGTTAAGGACTTAGGCCTGGTTGGGTGAAGACGTCTCAAGGTAGGGTGATCTTCAAGGGGTTAGTGTTAGCTTTTATTAAGGGGGGATTGGGTGGATTTTAGAGTAGGGTTGGGTGTGTGGGTGGTGGGTTTTAATGTTGGGGGGGTATTGTAAATTTTTTTACAGGTAAAAGAGCTGATTACTTTGGGGCAATGCCCCGCAAAAAGCCTTTTTAAGGGCTATTTGTAATTTAGTATAGGGTAGGGCTTTTTTATTTTGGGGGGCTTTTTTAATTTATTAGGGGGATTAGATTAGGAGTAATTAGTTTAAAATTCTTGTAATTATTTTTTAATTTCTGTAATTTAGTGTTTTTTTTAACTTTAGTTAATTTTATTTAATTGTAGTTAATTGTAGTTAATTTATTTAATTATAGTGTAGTGTTACGTGTTAGTGTAATTTAGGTTAGGTTTTATTTTACAGGTAAATTTGCATTTATTTTAGCTAGGTAGTTATTAAATAGTTAATAACTATTAAATAACTTTTCTACCTAGTTAAAATAAATACAAACTTGCCTGTAAAATAAAATTAAATCCTAAAATAGCTACATTGCAACTATTAGTTATATTGTAGCTATTTTAGGGTTTATTTTACAGGTAAGTATTTAGTTTTAAATATGAGTAATTTATTTAATTATAGGAATATTTATTTAGATTAATTTAAATTATATTTAAGTTAGGGGGTGTTAGGGTTAGGGTTAGACTTAGGTTTCGGGGCTAATACATTTAATATAGTGGCGGCGGTGTAGGGAGGGGCAGATTAGGGGTTAATAAATATAATGTAGGTGGCGGTAGGCTCCGGGAGCGGTGGTTTAGGGGTTAAACACTTTATTTAGTTGCAGCGGGGTCCGTTAGCAGCGGTTTAGGGGTTAAGAAGTTTATTAGAGTAGCGGTGGGCTCCGGGAGCCGCGGTTTAGGGGTTAGGGGGGGCAGATTAGGGGTGTTTAGACTTGGGGTACATGTTAGGGTGTTAGGTGTAGACATTTACTATAGGAATCAATGGGATATCGGGCAGCAGCGAACATGAGCTTTCGCTGCTGTCAGACTCCCATTGATTCCTATGGCATTCGCCACCTCCAGGGCGGCGGATTGAAAACCAGGTACGCTGGGCCGGAAAAGTGCCGAGCGTACCTGCTAGTTCTTTTATAACTAGCAAAAGTAGTCAGATTGTGCCAAACTTGCGTTCGGAACATCTGTAGTGACGTAAGCATCGATCTGTGTCGGACTAAGTCCGGCGGATCGTATGTTACGTCACTATATACTACTTTTGCCGGTCTGTAGCCTTTGATAACTAAGGCGAATCAGGCTCGCCACAAATGCGCTGCGGAATTCTAGCATATTTGCGGTTGACAGCTTGATAAATAGAGGCCATTGTCAGTTAGCTGCTCACAAATAAATCTATGTTCTTATGGTTTCTTTTTAGAAAAGAAAACAATAGCTTTTAGACATTACAAAGGATTGTCAAAGCTATTCTTTATTCATAACATTAATAGTAACGTGGATATTAAGCTTGTGGTAGGTAAAGAAACATGTTAGTTCTGTAGAAGTCAGGTTTACTGTGTGTGTGCATATTTTCCATTGTATTTGATTGCTTTTAATTTAAGACTCCAAAAGACAGCTTAGGTCAAGGAGCCAGTCAAATTATTCAAAAAACGGGTTTATGAAAAATTATAGTTTATGTATTTATCTATGGGTCACATATAATTTAAATTGCTTTAAATCTTGGGGATGTTCTTTAAGATACTATAATTTTAAAACCTGTCAAAAGGCAACTTGGCAATGGTACTCACAACAAAAAGTATTTAGCTAACTATTGTTAGTTACTACTGAGGTAACTCAGTTGATGTTGCTATATACTGAACGCATTTGAATATTTGAAAATCTTAAATACTAGGCTACATCATTTCTATCATACATTTTAAAAATATTTATGAATAATTGGGGTTATAAAGTCTCTTATTTAGCTAACCACACCACACAAATAAAACATCTAATGACTTGCACTGATGCAAAGTGAATTGAAAATGAGTGACAGAGTTATAAAAGCCTTTCTGTAAGCAAATTGCTAGAGAAAGCACTGGGCCTGATATTCAAAACCTCGCTGCTCAGGTGAGATGATCTAAGAACTCTCGTCGGTACAGTGAGGCTCTTAAAAAAAATAGAAACACAAATTTTATCTTGAGAAATGTTTATGTTGCTATCTAGTGTTCCTTATGTGAAAAAAAACTCACAATTGCCAGGTAAATTGGTGATTGTATAAACTGTTTTTCAGTGACAAGCGCATTTTAATGCTTGTTTTGCTTTATACTTTGAAACTCAGTCTACCCAACATCTCAGCATTCTTTTCTTATTTTATCTTCCCATCTAACTACCTGTTCACAACTGCTACCTTCCCTTTCCCCCTACTCTTACACCCATCCTAATACACATAATCCCTTAAATATTGTATATTACCATCATACCTTAAACATACAATTCTTTAAAAAAAAAAAAAACATACTTGATCCAGCATCCCCTTGCAACTATCACCCAAACTCTCTTCTACCAGTTGACTCTAAGGAGTATATTTATTATAGTGCAAATGGACCTGATACGATGTAGCATACGCTGTCCGCATTTATCATTGCACCAGCAGTTCTTGTGAACCTATTCTGGAAACCGACAGCATTAAGTCAGATGTTTGCGCAGCCAGGGCTCAGGCAAGAGGATCGGGTTAGCATGCTCTCCAGAGCGCGTTAAGGTAAGTATTTGTAGCTAGAGGTGAACTTATCACCTGCAGCTTTAAAATATTTCCATTCACTAATGCAAATTAATGTAAATATTTAACAAAAATGAATAGTGCAGCCAATGAATATTTGGGGAAACAAATTTCTTTGAATATCCAAAATGAAAATTTTGTCCGAAACTATATTTTTTTTGGCCTGCACATCTCTATAAGATACAACTATTTTTTCTAGAGACATACATTTATGGTAAATCAATTGAGTAAACAAAAAAATATTTCTTCAAAATATAGCTATCTTCTTTTTTTGTTTAAAGTTCTTTTAAAGTTTTCCCTGGTACTTGTAATAAATGATGCAGGATATCTACTCCGTGACAAAACATATTTTATGAAGATACCTACAGTAATTACACTGTCTGTTTTATGTATCTGTATATCCTTTTTACTATGAATTAGTGTCTTCATATTATAATAATTATAGCAATAAAAATATGGGTGAAAATGTTAGATTTACACATTTTAATATCTCATAAAGTAATGAATTAATTTCCTTTAGATTCATCACGATGAACTGTAGAGACTTTGGGGCCAATTTATCAAAGGTCTTGCGGACCTGATCCGACAGTGCAGAACAAGTCCGCAAGACCTCCCTGAATGCGGAGAGCAATACGCTCTCCGTATTTAGCATTGCACCAGCAGCTCACAAGAGCTGCTAGTGCAACGCGGCCCCCTGCAGACTCGCGGCCAATGGGAGGTGTCAATCAAACTGATCATACTCGGGTTGAATTCCGGCGATTCCTGTCCGCCTGCTCAGAGCAGGTGGACAGGGTTATGGAGCAGCGGTTATGGAGCTGCTTCATAACTGGTGTATCTGGCGAGTCTGAAGACTCGCCAGAAACACGGGCCCACAAGCTCCGTTTGGAGCTTGATAAATGGGCCCCTTTACCTCAAGGTAAACTGCAACTTTGTTTTCAAGCTTTGGAAAAATAACATTTAACATGGAATTCTCTTTTGAACTTTAAATATGATTGCACTAAAGTTTGTTTAAGAATATATTTTGTGTTTTACTTTTAAAATGTGTATATCTATTTAGGCCTAGTTTTTTTGTTGTTGTAAATTGTGAAAAGTAGTGGTAACAACATAAATCTCTATTAAAGTCTATGGAAATGTTTTCTGTATTCCACCAATTTACACAGCTTACAACAGCAAAGATTAGGCCTTAGTTAGTCACAAATATTAAAGGAGCACAGCATCTTCCAGGTCATACTTTAAAATGGTACTTAAACATTGCAAAAGGTTATTACATGGAAGAATAATTATGTGAAGTTTTGAAAAGTCTGATATAATTTTGTGAACAGTAGATATGTGCGATTCGTTTCGGATCGATTCGGAAATTCGGAAAATTTGGCGATTCGAATCAAACCGAATTTCCAAATTAAAATACTGCCGAATTACTGAATAAATCCGAATTACTTCGGATTTATTCGGTAAATTCGGATGGCCATGGATTACACTAGTATTGTACAGTATAAGTCTAATCCCACCTAACACTTACCGAAATTCCGAATCGAACCGAATCCAGACGAATTTAGTACATAATACTAGTCTAATCCCACCTAACACTTACCGAAATTCCGAATTTCCGAACCGAATCGAACCGAATTCAGCCGAATTTATTCGAATCCGAATGAATCCGAAACAAAACCGAACCGAATTTATTCGAATCCGAATGAATCCGAAACAAATCCGAACCGAATTGATTCAAATTTTTCCGAATTCGAATCGCTCCGAACCGAAATTCAAAAAAATCTGAATCGATCCGAACCAAACCGAATTTTTTCGCCATGCACATGTCTATAGTTTATATCTACACAAGGACAAAGTGAACAACAGGGTGGGGTGTGGCACTTTTACTTGTTGTTTTTAAGACTTGACCTACACAACATCAAGTTAATGTAATCAAATATCAGCATGGGATGTTTCACTTGATCATTATAAAAATCATTTGGTATCATACTGGGAAAAGGTTTGAAACCAGTCTCCTAGCAGGGGAGTTAACTATTGGCAAATTAAACTTGGAGAATCTGTACAAACCAAACAGTAAAATCATGTGTTATGTTAGGACATTTTGATTCATGTTTTTATTCCTTTCAACATTAACAAAAGATTACAACATTAAAATTATCAAGACATTTTCTGGGAAATGTATTTGATACACACAATTGCTTAAACATCTAAATACAATGCATCATTGAGAATGACATACGCAAGTGAATGTTTTAGTTCAGCTTTATAATTAATCCAAATAAAGAACAAGGATCAAAATGTCACAAATGTAAAAAAACATTAAAAAAATAACATAAAATAGAGAGTCCAAAATAATAACCTTTTTTATTATTGGTATATTTTTATAAAACAACTTTATATGTCAACGTTTAGTACAGTTTAGGTAATGAGTCTGTCAATCAGCTTAAAAGTATCGGTAATGTATACAATTAAAGGGCCATAATACCCAAATGTTTAAACACTTGAAAGTGATGCAGTATAGCTGTAAAAAGATGACTAGAAAATATCTCCTGAACATCTCTATGTAAAAAAGAAAGACATTTTACCTTTAAAAGTTCCTCAGTAGCCACCTCCCATTGTAAAGGATTTCTAAGCAGCATTTTAGTGTGTCTGTCCTGGGACAGCTGAAAGGATGAGCCTCGTGAACTCTCATATTATTTCACCAATCAGGTAAAGGAAGCTTACTATGAAATCTCATGAGAGTTAAGTCAAATCTCATGAGATCACAGTAAGAGTTCATGACCTCAGCACTGCTGATGCTGATTGGCTGCTGTTCATTTTTTAATTTTTTTCCCTGCAGCTGGGAGCAGCTGAGTATAACTTTTTACACAGAACTTACTCTGCTGAGCTGAGGAGATTGTGAGGTAAAATATCTTCCTTTTTTACATAGAGATGTTCAGGTGATATTTTCCTGTCAGCTTTTTACAGTTATACTGCATCAGTTTCAAGTGATTTAGCATATGAGTATTATGTCCCTTTAAGTAAATGTAGCATAGTATAAAGCATTGTGCATATTTAAAATGCATTCATGGATATAAATAATTTTGAGATATTTAATATCAACTTAAAATAGAATTTACAATACTCTTTGAAGTAAATTTGAAGAATGAAGTATCACTATATGGGACATGGTCCTTGCATCAAAAGTTTGAACAACAAAATGTGTCATATGAAATGCTATTTTTTATCCATTTTCCATTGATTTCCATATCTATCTATCTATAATAAATTATGGGAGCATTTCTTAGCATTTTTTATTCTGGTATTTTGTCTTATAATAAATGCAAACTAAATTACAAAAAATACAGGCTGCCAAAACTAAGACACAATAAATATTCCTTCTATGTTTGCCAAGCTGTGTGCAAAAATATTTTAGCCTATACATTATCAAGATCCAATTCTTAAAAGGAGTATAACATCCATGAAAACTGCAATAAGAAATGACAAAATATATAGTATAAATAAATATAAAATGAAATATAAACCTTTTAAAAGGTAATTGTTAATTTTGTTAAGACATTAAATTACAATCACAAATTAACATGGTGGTGATCGTATATTGTTTTGTTTTTTTTCAAAAGAAGGGAATTATCTATCAACTGAGCATGTGTGACAATTAACAGTGAGGTATGCGGTTTCTGAGGGCTTAAATTAGTTTTCAAAAAGTCAAGGCTGTTGAAATAGAAACGTTCAAAGGTACAGGAAAACGTTGGTGGTTGGTATTTTCTGATTGGTATAAATGCTGCTGTATAATCTCCCCATGCAATGACCCCTAGTTACTAACCCATAGGAGGACAAGGTTCCTATCTTGACAGTGTCTTCACAGTGAGCGGGCAACGAACACTGTACATCAGCTGCCTGCATTTAAAATTGCACATACATTTTCTTATGCATAGTTGCCATCTCTTCTCATGCAAGAACAGGGCATGTCAATCCCCAGGATGATTTATCTTACATTGTAGAAAGCAGGCTTGCAGGAACAAGCCTGCCCTGCAAGGTCTAAAAAGCAGCATCCGCTACTATGTACATGAGACCCAATGTATGATGGGAGTTCATGCAGTGCAAAGCCAATTGAATACTGGTTTATACAGGTTTATGGTGGACTGAAATCCCCTTGAGCTTGAAAAACCTGTTAAATTCTAAATTAAGTACTAAGCATGGGCCTTTTAAAGGATCGGCATAAATAAAAATATGAGTTAGGATGCAAAATCATTCCAAAACAAAACCAACTTGAAAAAAAAAGGTAACAATATATAAACATAAACATAACATTTATTTACTTTTTTTTTTACAAGATGATCTTACATGAAGATAGCTCTTCACAGCTTGGGTAATGAATACAACTCATGATTAATGGGAATGCTTTGGAATTTACAGCTCTCTTTGATTTAGTATTAGGACATAGTATTAGTACAGCTGGTGTGCATAAGACACACATTTTTTATTTCTTTTGAATGAAATCTGAATATGCTTTGTGCATATTCCAAACCACCAAGCTGAAGATACAGTGGATACATTTTTCCATAAAACTATTCTCTGTACTCCATGGAAAGTGTATTTCCCATTGTGGTTCTTTATAAACAAATTTTAACACGTATGTATTATTCACACAGGCTTGCAAAACGTTTTGCAGATGTGAAAATAAAAGCGCAATTGTGGTGGGTAATGTCAAAATATTCATATTTTAAAAAAAAAAAAACGTTCAAAGAGAATCTATCATCAAGGAAGTAATATTTATTAGTATTTCTGCCTAAAGCCAACACACACATCATCAGAACTACTACCTGTAGGCAACTGTAATAATTGAGTTTTCTGCACAAACAATACCTCTTTTAAAAATACATTGCAAGCAACATTTAATAATGATACGGTAGGTAATGCTCAAAGCAGCCTTAGCTTGATCCCTGTCTAGCTGGCTTGAATATCCAGTCCAATTCCGAAGTACAGTAGCCAGTAGATTCTGCAGTGATAGATAGTCACACACACACACACACACACACACACACACATATATATATATATATATATATATATATATATATATATATATATATATATATATATATATATATATAAATATATAGCTCCAACAGAAACAGAGACAAATCAGGATTTTTCAAATGCAAAAGTCAAATTTATTGACGTTTCGGGGAACAAAACTCCCCTTCTTCAGAACTTGTTCTGAAGAAGGGGAGTTTTGTTCCCCGAAACGTCAATAAATTTGACTTTTGCATTTGAAAAATCCTGGTTTGTCTCTGTTTCTGTTGGAGCTATCATATGTACACGGAACAACCGGGTGGTTGACCCCAGGAGGGCGGATTCACATTTTGTATATTTGGATGGGGACCGTATCCATATATATTGGATGGGGACCGTAGCTGGAGAGCCATTTTCAGGTTTCTCAGTTGGGTTCAAGTCCAGGCTCTGCTGGGCCACTCAAGGAAATTTACAGAGTTGTACATAAGCCACTCTTGTGTTGTCTTGGCTGTGTACTTAGGGTCAATGTCCCATTGGGAAGCTAACCTTTGGCCCAGTCTGAAGTCCTAAGCACTATGGAGCAGGTTTTCATTAAAGGATCATAAAGCAGTATTAACTAACATAAGTTTCTAAATTTATAATGAAGCCAAAGCTTACCCGAAAACAGTTTCTGTTTTAACCCCTATTAACCCCTTAACAACCAAGGATGCATAGGGTATGTCCTACAAAAACTGTCACTTAATGACCAAGGACATACCCTGTACGTCCTCAAGGGTTTCAAGCGGTGGAAGCGATCCTGATCGCTTCCAGACGCTTTCATGGTATTGCAGTGATGCCTCAATATTGAGATATCCTGCAATAAAAATGTTTACCCACTGATGCAGAGAGGCACTCTGTGGCCCTCTCTGCCTTGGCCAGCGATGGTACCGATCGTTGGTGGGTGGGAGCCATAGCAGGGAGGCAGGTAGGCGGTCCATCGTTGGTTAAGATCCGGTTCCTGCTTCACTAAAGTGTGCGCGGGGAGGCAGGAGCATGCCGGGGGGCACACGCAACATTCACAATAATGACTTGCAAAATGTATGGGGAGGGAGAGGGAGGGGGAAATAAATGTTGGGCAAAGGATCTGGGAGGGGGAGGGTATTGGGGGGGGGCAAAACATTTTTTGGGGGCAAACTGGGTATTGGCAGACAGCAGCTAGTACCCAAGATAGGGGCAAATAGGTAAAGGGGGAAGGGTTAGAGAGCTGTATGGGGGGAATCAGGGAGGTTGGGGGCTAAATGGGGATCCAACACTGCAGAATAAATATAAAAAAAATAATAATAATTAAAAAAAAGCCTTTTATTTTAGTACTGGCAGACCTTTTGCCAGTACTTAAGATGGCGGTGACAGTTGTGAGGTGGGAGAGGGAAGAGATAGCTGTTTGAGGGGGTCAGGGAGGGATCAGGGGGTGGGATGTGTAAGGTGAGAGGCTGATCTCTACACTAAAGCTAAAATTAACCCTACAAGCTACCTTATTAACCCCTCAACTGCTGGGCATAATACAAGTGTAGTGTGATGCAAAATTTTAGCGGCCTTCTAATTACCAAAAAGCAATACCAAAGCCATATATGTCTGCTATTTCTGAACAAAGGGGATCCCAGAGAAGTATTTACAACCATTCTGCCATAATTGAACAAACTGTTTGCAAATAATTTCAGTGAGAAACCTCAAGTTTGTAAAAAAGTTAAAAAAATTTTTTTTAATTTGATCGCATTTGGCGGTTAAATGGTGGCATGAAATATACCAAAATAGGCCTAGATCAATACTTTGCGTTGTTTAGTACACTACACTAAAGCTAAAATTAACCCTACAAGCTAAGTAATTAACCCCTTCACTGCTGGGCATAATACAAGTGTGGTGTGCAGCAGCATTTAGCAACCTTCTAATTATGGACAGATAGCTCAGCATCCGAATGCACTGTGGCAGAGCTCTGTAGCAATCCAAGGGTTGCAGGTTCGATCCCCGGCGAGGTCCACTCAGCCTTTCATCCTTCCAAGGTTGATAAAATCAGCAGTGTCTTGAGACCCTTACGGGTGATTAGCCGCGCTTTACAAGTACCCAAAACATAATGCCAAAGCCATGTCTGCTATTTCTGAACAAAGGGGATCCCAGAGAAGCATTTGCGCCACAATTGCACAAGCTGTTTGTAAATAATTTCATTGAGAAACCTAAAGTTTGTGAAAAAGTTAACATTTTTTTTTTTTATTTGATCGCATTTGGTGGTGAAATAGGGGCATGAAATATACCAAAATGGTCTTAGATCAATACTTTGGGTTGTCTACTAAATATATATATATATATATATATATATATATATACAGACTCCAAATAAGTGCACTCTCACTTGCCAACCCAAACACAGACCAGGGTGCTTAGCAGGATATTCAAAAAAGATAAGGATAAGCACTCACTGGATTTAAGTACAATAACTATTTATTGGTAGTGACATTTCGGGGCATTCACCCCTTCCTCAGACTGAGGAAGGGGTGAATGCCCCGAAACGTCACTACCAATAAATAGTTATTGTACTTAAATCCAGTGAGTGCTTATCCTTATCTTGATTGATTATATATATATTTATATATATATATATATATATATATATATATATATATATCTCTCTGAACACAAAACTGGCACTCTCTGGTCTTTCAAAAAAAAAACTCTTTTACTGTGAAAGTAGTGACGTTTCGGGGACAAAGTATCCCCTTCCTCAGACACAGTGTATACAAAGTGCAAACAATATATAACAAACACTACAAAAACCCCACCCCCCAATTAGGACCAAAAAAATGCCAAAAGGTAGTCATGGTAACCACCAAATCACATAGTAAACAAATATATTGTGTAGTTAATTACAGCAAAACTAATGCACAAATCTGTCTAATAAGTGCATGTGAATAAGATATATGTGACATGTATCATGTGACTAGAACAATATGGGGCGCGATCCAATATAGATCGTAGTTTGCGGCGTAAGCGAGGGAACCCCCACGTCCGTAGTTTCAGCTCGCAACTCGAGCTATCACATATACGGCGCCGTCAGATGCTAAAGTGTCGTAAGTCTGATAAACCAGCGATGTCCAGAAATCTGCGTAAGTACAAATTTCTGGAGTTGCCAGTGACTTACGGCACTTTAGAGACTGCCGGCACCCACAAAACCTGACTAAAGTTATAAAATCTCCCGTACTGTCTAACACGCCTCCCAAACATAGCCCGACACGTATACCCCTCTATCCGCTATCCCCCCTCACTCTTCTAATCATAAAAAATGTATTAACCCCTAAACCGCCGCTCCCGGACCCCGCCGCACCTAATAAAGTTATTATCCCCTAAACCGCCGCTCCCGGACCCCGCCGCCACCTACATTAACTACCCCCTAATGTGAGCCCCTTACACCGCCGCCACCTACATTACCTACCCCCTAATGTGAGCTCCTACCCCACCGCCATCTACATTAACTACCCCCTAATGTGAGCTCCTATCCCTCCGCCAGCTATATTAAAATTATTAACCCCTTATCTAATCCCCCTACCCCACTGCCAGCTATATTAAAATTATTAACCCCTAATCTAAATCCCCCTACACCGCCGCCACCTATATTACATTTATTAACCCCTAATCTAAATCCCCCTACACCGCCACCACATATATTACATTTATTAACCCCTAATCTAATCCCCCTATACCGCCGCCACCTATATTAAATTAATTAACCCCATATCTAATCCCCCTATACCGCCGCCACCTATATTAAATTAATTAACCCCTAAAATACTAAACTATCCCTACCACTAAACCTAAGTCTAACCCTACAATTAGCCCTGAAAAGGGCTTTTTGCGTGGCATTACCCCAAAGTAAACAGCTCTATTGCCGTAAAGAGCTCTATTGCCAGCCCTTAAAAGGGCTTTTTGTGGGGCTTTGCCCCAAAGTCATCAGCTCTTTTACCAGCCCTTAAAAGGGCTTTTGGTGGGGCATTGTCACAAAGTAATTTGCTCTTTTGCCTATAATCTAAATCCCCCTACACTGCCGCCAGCTATAATAAATGTATTACCCCCTAATCTAATCCCCCTACACTGCCGCCACCTATATTAACTATATTAACCCTAATTATATTAGGGTTAATATAGTTAATATAGTTATTATATTATATATATTAACTATATCAGGGCCGCCACTAGAAATTTTGGGGCCCCTGACTTAACCATTGATCAGGCCCCCCCCCTTCCCCTTGACATGTGCAATTTTAGACCAAGTGACTAAATTGTATATGCACTTTATTCTTGTCTCTATTTAAATTCGTGTCTATTTAAACTTGGAAATGTTGTTAAGGTAGTAACATACAGACACACTCATACACTGAAACACACACTCACACATAAGGATGCACATATAGACACTCCAGCAGACACGCAAAGAAACACACTCAGACACAGACACCCAAACAGACACTCAGCACTTGTTTACATTGACCTAACAAGTAATAAGGTAGACTACAGTTTTGTAAAAAAAGGAGATTTAGAAAACAAAATATGGAGTTCTGATTATCTTTTTGTAAAGGAAGATGCCAACTAAATGATGACAACAGCTTGCAGTGGCTGAAAGGAAGGGCCCTGAACTACCTAAACAATAATTTAAAGGTTAAATATTGGATTAGGTGACTCCCGGAAAGGTCTCATTAGTCTCAAAGTCTGTAGAAAGATGTGAATAATCAGTAGTAAGGTCAAAATGTCCTAAAAAGGAACAGACAATGGACACACACACAAACTCAAACTTGCACATACACCCGAGGAAACACAGAGACAGCCTCAGAAAACACACAAAGACATACACACACATACACAGAGAAACCCACAGAGAACACACAAAGACATACACACACACAGAGAGACTACCACATAAAACACAGAAAGACATACCATACACACACCCTCACTGATACATCCACAGAAAACACACAAAGACAAACACACACGCTCATAGAGACACTCACAGAAAATACACACCCTCACAGAGACATTCACAGAAAAAACAGGCATACATACATACACACACACACACACCCACACAGAGACAGCCACAGAAAACACAGACATACACACCCACCCTCACAGAGGTATCCATAGAAAATACACAAAGACAAACATACACACACCCTCACAGAGACACCCATAGAAAAAAAATACATACACACTCATTGAGACACAAACCAAAGCACAAAGACATCAACACAGACACCCACAGAAACACTCACAGGAGGAAACATTTATGCACCTTGCATCCCCTACATCAACGTTGTGACATGCATGATAAAAAAATGCAGAAATTAAGAGATCACTTTTTAAAGAATCATATTTGTAAATGTGCAAACAAAAATAATTCTGTGAATTCAAAATTGTACATTAATGATCTGGGTAGATGGCTAGATGAAGAAAAGTACTTTTAAAAGGTTGACATATGTTTGTTTGTTTTTTCCCCATTTTCCCCAACCAAGAGCACCACTTCAAATATAGTGTACAAATGTTCCCATCTGTCAGCTGTACTTATGGATTTTGAAAATGCTGTACTCTCTATGGTCTTGGTGGAACCATAAACTGTGGTAGTCATACCATAAGATCTTATTAAATTCAGGATTTAGGCTTGTTGGTATGTATTTCAAAATTAAGTCAGCTGTAGTGTAAACTGAACAGTTTTAAGTTAACCTGTCTCATTGCAAACACAGAGCAATCTTAGTCTGAGAGTATAACATTTTATGCAGATGTAAAAATCTTAGATAAAATGCCTCCTTGCATCTGGAAGTCCTTTCATAAAAGGACAGTAAACTGGAATATAATATATATATATATATATATATATATATATATATATATATATATATATATATATATATACAGGGAGTGCAGAATTATTAGGCAAATGAGTATTTTGACCACATCATCCTCTTTATGCATGTTGTCTTACTCCAAGCTGTATAGGCTCAAAAGCCTACTACCAATTAAGCATATTAGGTGATGTGCATCTCTGTAATGAGAAGGGGTGCGGTCTAATGACATCAACACCCTATATCAGGTGTGCATAATTATTAGGTAACTTCCTTTCCTTTGGCAAAATGGGTCAAAAGAAGGACTTGACAGGCTCAGAAAAGTAAAAAATAGTGAGATATCTTGCAGAGGGATGCAGCACTCTTAAAATTGCAAAGCTTCTGAAGCATGATCATCGAACAATCAAGCGTTTCATTCAAAATTGTCAACAGGGTCGCAAGAAGCGTGTGGAAAAACCAAGGCGCAAAATAACTGCCCATGAACTGAGAAAAGTCAAGCGTGCAGCTGCCAAGATGCCACTTGCCACCAGTTTGGCCATATTTCAGAGCTGCAACATCACTGGAGTGCCCAAAAGCACAAGGTGTGCAATACTCAGAGACATGGCCAAGGTAAGAAAGGCTGAAAGACGACCACCACTGAACAAGACACACAAGCTGAAACGTCAAGACTGGGCCAAGAAATATCTCAAGACTGATTTCTCTAAGGTTTTATGGACTGATGAAATGAGAGTGAGTCTTGATGGGCCAGATGGATGGGCCCATGGCTGGATTGGTAAAGGGCAGAGAGCTCCAGTCCGACTCAGACGCCAGCAAGGTGGAGGTGGAGTACTGGTTTGGGCTGGTATCATCAAAGATGAGCTTGTGGGGCCTTTTCGGGTTGAGGATGGAGTCAAGCTCAACTCCCAGTCCTAATGCCGGTTTCTGGAAGACACCTTCTTCAAGCAGTGGTACAGGAAGAAGTCTGCATCCTTCAAGAAAAACATGATTTTCATGCAGGACAATGCTCCATCACACGCGTCCAAGTACTCCACAGCGTGGCTGGCAAGAAAGGGTATAAAAGAAGAAAATCTAATAACATGGCCTCCTTGTTCACCTGATCTGAACCCCATTGAGAACCTGTGGTCCATCATCAAATGTGAGATTTACAAGGAGGGAAAACAGTACACCTCTCTGAACAGTGTCTGGGAGGCTGTGGTTGCTGCTGCACGCAATGTTGATGGTGAACAGATCAAAACACTGACAGAATCCATGGATGGCAGGCTTTTGAGTGTCCTTGCAAAGAAAGGTGGCTATATTGGTCACTGATTTGTTTTTGTTTTGTTTTTGAATGTCAGAAATGTATATTTGTGAATGTTGAGATGTTATATTGGTTTCACTGGTAAAAATAAATAATTGAAATGGGTATATATTTGTTTTTTGTTAAGTTGCCTAATACTTATGCACAGTAATAGTCACCTGCACACACAGATATCCCCCTAAAATAGCTATAACTAAAAACAAACTAAAAACTACTTCCAAAACTATTCAGCTTTGATATTAATGAGTTTTTTGGGTTCATTGAGAACATGGTTGTTGTTCAATAATAAAATTAATCCTCAAAAATACAACTTGCCTAATAATTCTGCACTCCCTGTATATATATATTTATAAATGCATATCTGCCAAAAGGGCACCTACCATTTGCGTATTGAGGAGGAAACATTTCTGCTTGGTTTTAAATATAGAATTTCTACAGCATTGTCAAATAATCATAAATACATTGCTGCTAAAAAAAATGTGTTTTTCTGGACCCCTGGCCCCACCATACAACTACTACCACACTAAAGTTACAATCTGAAATTGCACAAAGAAATAAAAAACATTTGCTAAGTAAGTCATACCTCCTCTGCAAATGAAAGTGATCTGCCGTCTGACTCAGGCACACACTGTACAAACAAAGTGCCAAGTCTGTCTCACACTGTGCATAGTGGTTTAGTGCACACTCAGAAATCCTCGCAAATGTTAATACTTTACTCCTTGTAATAACATTTCCCATGTTCAATTAGCACTCTGCTGTAGTACCCACTGGAGGCTGCCAAATTTATTTATTTTTAGTTCTTGCCTCATGGGGCCCCCCTGGCCCATTGGGCCCCTGACAGGAGTCACCCCTGTCACCCCCTGATGGTGGCCCTGAACTATATTAACCCTAATTATAATAGGGTTAATATAATTAATATAGTTATTATATTATATATATATATATATTAAGTATAATAACCCTATCTAACTCCAACACCCCTAACTAAATTCTTATTAAAATAAATCTAATTAATATTAATATTATTAATTAAAATATTCCTATTTAAATCTAAATACTTATAATTAATAATTACATTGTAGCTATTTTAGGGTTTATATTTATTTTACAGGTAACTTGGTATTTATTTTAACTAGGTACAATAGCTATTAAATAGTTAATAACTATTTAATAGCTACCAAGTTAAAATAATTACCAATTTACCTGTAAAATAAATCCTAACCTAAGTTACAAATACACCTACACTATCAATAAATTAAATAAACTACAAATATCTAAACTAAAATACAATTAAATACACAAAACTAAATTTTAAAAAAACCCCCACTAAATTACAAAAAATAAAAAAAGATTACAAGAATTTTAAGCTAATTACACCTATTCTAAGCCCCCTAATAAAATAATAAAGCCCCCAAAATAAAAAAAATTCCCTACCCTATTCTAAATTACAAAAGTTAACAGCTCTATTACCAGCTTTTGCGGGGCAACAGCTCTTTTGCCTGTGAAAAAAAACACAATACCACCCCCCAACATTAAAACCCACCACCCACATACCCCTACTCTAAACCCACCCAAACCCCCCTTTAAAAAACCAGCCAATAGAATGTGAGCTCAATCTGATTGGCTGATTGGATCAGCCAGTCTGATTGATCTTGAATCTGATTGGCTGATTGAATCAGCCAATCAGTTTTTCTTACCTTAATTCCGATTGGCTGATAGAATCCTATCAGCCAATCGGAATTCAATGGACGCCATCTTGGATGACGTCATTTAAAGGAAACTTAATTCGTTGTTCAGTCGTCGGGCCAGCTGGATGTTCCGAGTTGGAGGGCTGAAGAAAGAAGATTGACGATGCCGCTTGGAGGAAAACTTCCCCCCGATGGAGGACCTCTTCTTTGCCGCTTGGATGAAGACATCACTGGGATGGAAGACTTCTTCTTTGCCGCTTGGATGAAGACATCGCCGGATGGAAGACTTCTTCTTTGCCGCTTGGATGAAGACATCGCCCGGATTGGATGAAGAGTTCGGTCCGGCTGGGTGAAGACGACTCAAGGTAGGGAGATCTTCTGGGGCTTAATGTTAGTTTTTTTAAGGGGGGTTTGGGTGGGTTTAGAGTAGGGGTATGTGGGTGGTGGGTTTTAATGTTGGGGGTGGTATTGTGGTTTTTTTTACAGGCAAAAGAGCTGTTTACTTTGGGGCATGCCCCGCAAAAGGCCCTTTTCAGGGCTGGTAATAGAGCTGTTAACTTTTGTAATTTAGAATAGGGTAGGGAATTTTTTTTTATTTTGGGGGGCTTTATTATTTTATTAGGGGGCTTATAATAGGTGTAATTAGCTTAAAATTCTTGTAATCTTTTTAATTTTTGCAATTTAGTGGCGTTTTTTTTGTAATTTAGTTTAGTGTATTTAATTGTATTTTAGTTTAGATATTTGAAGTTTATTTAATTTATTGATAGTGTAGGTGTATTTCTAACTTAAGTTAGGATTTATTTTACAGGTCAATTGGTAATTATTTTAACTAGGTAGCTAATAAATAGTTATTAACTATTTAATAGCTATTGTACCTAGTTAAAATAAATACCAAGTTACCTGTAAAATAAATATAAACCCTAAAATAGCTACAATGTAATTATTAATTATATTGTAGCTATCTTAGGGTTTATTTTATAGGTAAGTATTTAGATTTAAATAGGAATATTTTAATTAATAATATTAATATTAATTAGATTTATTTTAATAAGAATATAGTTAGGGGTGTTAGAGTTAGATAGGGTTATTATACTTAATATATATATAATATAATAACTATATTAACTATATTAACTATATTAACCCTAATATAATTAGGGTTAATATAGTTAATATATATAATATAATAACTATATTAACCCTAATATAATTAGGGTTAATATAGTTAATATAGGTGGCAGCAATGTAGGGGGATTAGATTAGGGGGTAATACATTTATTATACAGGGAGTGCAGAATTATTAGGCAAGTTGTATTTTTGAGGATTAATTTTATTATTGAACAACAACCATGTTCTCAATGAACCCAAAAAACTCATTAATATCAAAGCTGAATATTTTGGAAGTAGTTTTTAGTTTGTTTTTAGTTATAGCTATTTTAGGGGGATATCTGTGTGTGCAGGTGACTATTACTGTGCATAATTATTAAGCAACTTAACAAAAAACAAATATATACCCATTTCAATTATTTATTTTTACCAGTGAAACCAATATAACATCTCAACATTCACAAATATACATTTCTGACATTCAAAAACAAAACAAAAACAAATCAGTGACCAATATAGCCACCTTTCTTTGCAAGGACACTCAAAAGCCTGCCATCCATGGATTCTGTCAGTGTTTTGATCTGTTCACCATCAACATTGCGTGCAGCAGCAACCACAGCCTCCCAGACACTGTTCAGAGAGGTGTACTGTTTTCCCTCCTTGTAAATCTCACATTTGATGATGGACCACAGGTTCTCAATGGGGTTCAGATCAGGTGAACAAGGAGGCCATGTCATTAGATTTTCTTCTTTTATACCCTTTCTTGCCAGCCACGCTGTGGAGTACTTGGATGCGTGTGATTGAGCATTGTCCTGCATGAAAATCATGTTTTTCTTGAAGGATGCAGACTTCTTCCTGTACCACTGCTTGAAGAAGGTGTCTTCCAGAAACTGGCAGTAGGACTAGGAGTTGAGCTTGACTCCATCCTCAACCCGAAAAGGCCCCACAAGCTCATCTTTGATGATACCAGCCCAAACCAGTACTCCACCTCCACCTTGCTGGCGTCTGAGTCGGACTGGAGCTCTCTGCCCTTTACCAATCCAGCCACGGGCCCATCCATCTGGCCCATCAAGACTCACTCTCATTTCATCAGTCCATAAAACCTTAGAAAAATCAGTCTTGAGATATTTCTTGGCCCAGTCTTGACGTTTCAGCTTGTGTGTCTTGTTCAGTGGTGGTCGTCTTTCAGCCTTTCTTACCTTGGCCATGTCTCTGAGTATTGCACACCTTGTGCTTTTGGGCACTCCAGTGATGTTGCAGCTCTGAAATATGGCCAAACTGGTGGCAAATGGCATCTTGGCAGCTGCACGCTTGACTTTTCTCAGTTCATGGGCAGTTATTTTGCGCCTTGGTTTTTCCACACGCTTCTTGCGACCCTGTTGACTATTTTGAATGAAACGCTTGATTGTTCGATGATCACGCTTCAGAAGCTTTGCAATTTTTAGAGTGCTGCATCCCTCTGCAAGATATCTCACTATTTTTGACTTTTCTGAGCCTGTCAAGTCCTTCTTTTGACCCATTTTGCCAAAGGAAAGGAAGTTGCCTAATAATTATGCACACCTGATATAGGGTGTTGATGTCATTAGACCACACCCCTTCTCATTACAGAGATGCACATCACCTAATATGCTTAATTGGTAGTAGGCTTTCGAGCCTATACAGCTTGGAGTAAGACAACATGCATAAAGAGGATGATGTGGTCAAAATACTCATTTAAGATATGCATGAAAAGAGATTCCGACATCCATCAATTATATAAAAGTATTCAGTCTTTATTCATATTCGTTAAAAACAGGAACACAGCAAACAAACGGTCAAGTGAACCTAGGCGCAGCACGCAGGCATACGCGTTTCGGAAGTAAATTCCGTAGTCACAGCCTAAGTGCTAAACCCCCACATCCCATTTAAAAAGCCAAGTGGGTAAATGTGATTGGTAAAAACAAAACAACGCCCTAGTTTTTCTGACCAATAATATAAAGTATGTAATTAAGAAACTGATGTCTATTCTTAAAGGAGTAACATAGTGGCACAAGTATTACACATGTAAATCTAAGAAATGAATAAAAGACGAGGAGCTAAATTGACAAAACCCCGGATATATTTAAGGCTAAACATGAAAAAATGAGAGAGAACGAGTGAGAAACCAGACTATGTGTGTACATTCCAAAAAAATTATATATATATATAAATCAGATACTCTTGCTGCATGTACATATAAACAAAATGATTAGCGAGAGATATATATTTGTTTGTGTACATCCATAACAAAGCAATTATACATAAGCTAAGGGTAAATGCCCAAAAGAGCTCAAAAAACATTTTGATATTGTCTTTAGCACAAAATCTATTGATATACTCTCATATGATAGTATGTAACATCAGTACTATGGTGATAGTAAACAGAATGTATGTTAATAACAACGTAAATAAAAAAATAATAATATATAAGCACACAGTCTATATAACCTTAGTAGCTAATCATATGTAGAATTTGTATATATCGTTACATAGTTAATATTGTATCAGATATGTAGGTAGACTTAGATATTAAAATCTATGATTGATACATAAGAACCTAGTCTGCAATAAGTGTTCTAAATATATCACACTATATTCACTCTCAAAATTATCAAAGATAGATAGATATATCTTGTACAGTAGGACTAAAAGATAGAGGACCGGGCTAGGGTACAAATCTATACAGTAAACTTACTATTAGGTTATAGACTATAAGTGGAAGGAAAGTGAACAGAGAATACTCATAAACCAAAAGTGGACAGAGAATACTCACTCCCAGTGGTTGATAATATCAAACCTGGAGTTAAGTCCATTTGGCAGCCTAGTATCTAAAGTAAATATCCAATATGCTTCCCTTCGTGCCAAAATGGTGTCAATGTCCCCACCCCTAGTTGGTCTTATGATCTTCTCTATGGCACACCATGAAAAATGTTTTAGATCATTGTTATGAAAACCTCCAAAGTGCTGAACTATAGGTGTAGTTGCTCTATTTTGTTTAAATGATGATAAGTGTTCACGTATTCTAGTATTAAGATCTCTGGAGGTGAGCCCTACATACTGAATATTACAAAGGGAACATTCGATGAGGTATATGGCATATTCAGTAGTGCAGTTCATGCAAGTGTCAATATCATAGGTTCTGTGAGTAACCTTACTACAAAAATTCTTTGTCACTTTCACATGATCGCACGGTTTACATTTTTGTCTGCCACATCTGTACATGCCAGTATGCCTTAACCAAGATCCCCCTGGCTCATCCTTTGGTTTAAGTAGTGTAGGTGCCAGGATATTACCCAAAGTTGGGCTCCTCCTGTAGGAGCATCTGATGCCATTTTTAACAGTGTTAATTAGTTTGTCATCCGCAGAGAGGAGTGGGAAGTGCTTGCGGACAATTTTACAGATGTCATGATACTGTGCACTATGATTGGTAACAAAGGTTACACCTTTGAACCCAGTCCTCTCAGCGGATTTCAAATGCAGAAGATCTTTTCTCTCTATGGCACTGACTGCCTTCTTTGCTCTTCTTACTATAGCCCTTGGGTATTTTCTACTGATCAACCTCTGTTCGAGATCTACAGACTCTTTTTCGAACTGCACAGAACTTGTGCAGTTTCGTCTGAGTCTTGTAAATTCACCTTTTGCGATAGCAAAAGGGACATGTTTCGGATGGCAACTAGTACCTTGAAGCAAAGAATTACCTGATATTGGTTTTCTATATACAGTGGACTCAATCTTACCTTGAGAATTGCTGCTTAATGTTACATCAAGGTAATTAATGCTATGTGAACTGTACTCATAAGTGAATTTGAGATTAATGTCATTCATGTGTAGATACTCCAGAAAATCTGGAATAGTTTCTTCCTCACCTGTCCAAATAAAAATGAGATCATCTATATATCTCTGATAAAGAGATATATGATCTCTGAAAGGATTACTATCTCCAAAGATGTGGTAAAACTCCCACCATCCTAGAAATAAATTTGCATAGGAGGGGGCAAACTTTGCCCCCATGGCTGTACCACACCTTTGGAGATAGTATGTGTCCTCAAACTTAAAAAAATTATGAGTAAGTAAAAATGTGAGTACTTTCAGAATGTAATTCTTAAGTGTGGAGTCATAATCAGTGAAATGATCCAGGAAAAAGGTAACAGCTTCCACTCCTTTAGAGTGTGGAATGCTCGAGTAGAGGGAGACAACATCGATGGTTAACCATATACAAGAGTCTGACCATTCTACATGTTCAAGTGTATTAAGAATGTGCTTAGTGTCTCTTACATAGGAAAGCAATGACAAAACCATAGGGAGTGAGTATTCTCTGTCCACTTTTGGTTTATGAGTATTCTCTGTTCACTTTCCTTCCACTTATAGTCTATAACCTAATAGTAAGTTTACTGTATAGATTTGTACCCTAGCCCGGTCCTCTATCTTTTAGTCCTACTGTACAAGATATATCTATCTATCTTTGATAATTTTGAGAGTGAATATAGTGTGATATATTTAGAACACTTATTGCAGACTAGGTTCTTATGTATCAATCATAGATTTTAATATCTAAGTCTACCTACATATCTGATACAATATTAACTATGTAACGATATATACAAATTCTACATATGATTAGCTACTAAGGTTATATAGACTGTGTGCTTATATATTATTATTTTTTTATTTACGTTGTTATTAACATACATTCTGTTTACTATCACCATAGCACTGATGTTACATACTATCATATGAGAGTATATCAATAGATTTTGTGCTAAAGACAATATCAAAATGTTTTTTGAGCTCTTTTGGGCATTTACCCTTAGCTTATGTATAATTGCTTTGTTATGGATGTACACAAACAAATATATATCTCTCGCTAATCATTTTGTTTATATGTACATGCAGCAAGAGTATCTGATTTATATATATATATAATTTTTTTGGAATGTACACACATAGTCTGGTTTCTCACTCGTTCTCTCTCATTTTTTCATGTTTAGCCTTAAATATATCCGGGGTTTTGTCAATTTAGCTCCTCGTCTTTTATTCATTTCTTAGATTTACATGTGTAATACTTGTGCCACTATGTTACTCCTTTAAGAATAGACATCAGTTTCTTAATTACATACTTTATATTATTGGTCAGAAAAACTAGGGCGTTGTTTTGTTTTTACCAATCACATTTACCCAGTTGGCTTTTTAAATGGGATGTGGGGGTTTAGCACTTAGGCTGTGACTACGGAATTTACTTCCGAAACGCGTATGCCTGCGTGCTGCGCCTAGGTTCACTTGACCGTTTGTTTGCTGTGTTCCTGTTTTTAACGAATATGAATAAAGACTGAATACTTTTATATAATTGATGGATGTCGGAATCTCTTTTCATGCATATCTTATTCCAGTGTCATCCGACACATCAGCTGTGTTACTGTTTTGGAGCGGACCCGAGCGGCAGTTTCTTTCCTGGTAAAGAGTCCATATGATTGGTGGATTGCCGAGCACGTCATCACCCACACCTTCTAACGAGCCACTCAGCGTAAACCCTGTGAGCCGCGTAATTTGAAGCTGGCGTCTTCGTGTGCGGCACAGGAGTAGCCGAAGGATACTGGCAGCGCTAGTGGCGGAGAATATATATGTGTCGATCTTATGAAGTGGTGTGGTGAGTTATTCTTTACTTATGCTTTTGCTCCAATACTAAAGGAGTGATACTGAGGATTGACTTTGTGCAACTTGGGCCCTACATCGAACTGTGAGCCAAGCATAGCTCACGGCCGTACTGTTTGGGTTTCTTTGTGTTTGTATTTCAAAATACTCATTTGCCTAATAATTCTGCACACAGTGTAGGTGGCGGCGGTATAGGGGGATTAGATTAGGGGGTAATACATTTATTATAGGTGGCGGCAGTGTAGGGGACCTAGATTATAGGCAAAAGAGCTGATTACTTTGTGACAATGCCCCGCCAAAAGCCCTTTTAAGGGCTGGTAAAAGAGCTGATTACTTGGGGCAAAGCCCTGCAAAAAGCCCTTTTAAGGGCTGGCAATAGAGCTGTTTACTTTGGGGTAATGCCACACAAAAAGCCCTTTTCAGTGCTATTTGTAGGGTTAGACTTAGGTTTAGTGGTAGGGATAGTTTAGTATTTTAGGGGTTAATTAATTTAATATAGGTGGCGGCGGTATAGGGGGATTAGATTAGGGGTTAACTAATTTAATATAGCTGGCGGCGGGGTAGGGGGATTAAATTAGGGGTTAATAATTTAATATCGCTGGCGGCGGGGTAGGGGTATTAGATTAGGGGTTAATAATTTTTTTTTTTTTTTATTGAGGATCTGAAAAAGGCATACATGAAATAAAAAAGGACAAAACACAATGTCATAAAATTCAGTACAATGCTATAGAATAACATATAATACTTCTAAGAGGTTAATGCAAAAATGTCTTATACCAAGGTGATGCCTAATATGCTACATGCCTCCAAACTGATAGAAGGGGCCACTCTTGGACCCCTTGAATAGATGCTAAATCTTAAACAGGGGGCTATATCTAGGAGAGAGACCACTTTTGGATCTCTACATGAGAGCCTCTTTTATATATAGGGAATAACAGATCATATAGAAATACAAGGTAGGATAATTTTTATCAAAAGAAAATTATAGGTATAACTCTGCCTGAACTGTGGCTAAAGTATAACAATTTAATATTAAGTGATAAATAATAAATATTAGGCGTAGCTGCATTTAGAAGTTAGAGACCAAAACATCATATGATATAGAAATTAAGCAGTTAATAGGAAGTTATAAACCAGGCTATCACAAGGAAAGAATCTCAATTTCTAAGCTAAGTAGCCGCTCAGGGAAGTAGGCAATAACATCTCATATGGGAATACAAGGTAGTATAATTTATAGTGTAGTAATTTAAAATGAAATAGTAGGTGTAGCCATATAAACACTTAGAGACCATGGCTGGGTATGACATAGAAACTAAACAGATGAGAGGGACTTATAAACAAGGCTGCCACAAGAAGAAGAAAAAAAAAATCTCTATTTCAAAGCTACATACAAAAATCATTTGTTTCAGCCACCCCCCAGTCAGTAGCAGATCATGCCTAGGGTGTGTTCCAAAGTCAATGTCAGCTCACATTAAAGCATTGTAGGGGGCTAGTGAGGGGAAAAACTAGGTAAACATCCCACTACCTCGGCCGCTGGCAGCAGGACATAACCTCCATGGTATGTTCTTGAGATCCCCCAAGGAGACAGTGAGAGCTACTGTGACCCCTTAAAGTGTTAAGTAAATAAATCTGGAGGAGTACAGGGGGCCCACACACATTGTATAGATGATAATGAGTGTACTATCAGTGTATAATAACGTGGTGGCAGAGCGTAACATCACTATGATACATGACCACACCACTGCTGGACTTGGTATTCCCAGAATGACAGTTTAATTTGCAGCGACACCATGCAGCAAGTCACTGCCCATTCCTGTCACCCTTATTAGCAGCAGTCGCAGTCCGACCACCAGGGTCCCATTGCCAATGTAAGAAGATTGCGTTAGAGAGACTAATAGGCAGACCCGGCACCTGAGAGAAACATAGTCCCTTCAACCGCCTGTGCAGAGCGATCCGGATATAGTTACCAGCCAAAATATACGTTGATGCGTGTACCATAAGCTTCTGCTGCGGCATGCTATTTAGATGGCTCACCCCTGTAATGGCTATATGTTCTCCTGTTTGGGCCAGCCCGCCACTGTCTTGCCGCTCGGTTAGGTGGTCCGATTCTGCAGAATTCACACAGGCACATTCCGGGCTTTCCAGCATACTTTTAGAGGTTGCTAGCGGGCTCCAGGATTCTAGATTGCTAGTGAGGGTGCCATCATTCTCCCGCTTCGCCAAAGCAGGCTCCGTCTGAGCAGTTGTGTGAGGCAATTGATGGTCCGCAGGTTCTAATACTCCGCATAAGATGGCTTCAAATGCAGCATGATGTTCTGCCAACAAGTGGTTCAGCTCCCATAGAATGACTGCAGCATACGCCATGATCGGTTGTGTAGATCTGTAGACAGGCAGATTAGGTGTAAAAAGCTTTGAGATCAGCACTATGTGCTGCCTAACGACAAGGCCTGAGCGCACCTCGCCGGGGTTAATTAGGGGTTAATAATTTAATATAGCTGGCGGCGGGGTAGGGGGATTAAATTAGGGGTTAATAATTTAATATCGCTGGCGGCGGGGTAGGGGGATTAGATTAGGGGTTAATAATTTAATATAGCTGGCGGCGGGGTAGGGGGATTAGATTAGGGGTTAATGTATTTAATATAGCTGGCGGCGGGGTAGGGGGATTAGATTAGGGGTTAATAATTTAATATAGCTGGCGGCAGTGTAAGGGGCTCACATTAGGGGGTAGGTAATGTAGGTGGCGGTGGTGTAAGGGGCTCACATTAGGGGATAGTTAATGTAGGTGGCGGCAGTGTAAGGGGCTCACATTAGGGGATAGTTAATGTAGCTGGCGGCGGGGTCCGGGAGCGGCGGTTTAGGGGTTAATAACTTTACATTGCGCATGCGTTAGGTGTTAGGTTTTATTTTGCAGGTAGTTTAGGGAGCTACGGGGCTCCGATACACAGCGTAAGGCTTACGCTGTATATTGAATACCAAACTGCGCTGATTTGGTATACCTTTCTATGGCCCAAAAAACTACGGCCGAAGGCAGAAATATACGAGTGTAACTTCTAGGTTACGCCGTATATGTGATACCAAATCAGTGCAAAATTTGGCGTCGCCGGCTTTTGCGGGCGACGCTGCATATCGGATCGAGGCCATGATCTGCATGAGAGAACAGGCACAACATAGAGGAACAGGCAAACAATGAAATGCTCATTTAGTATGTTAGCATGCGTATCTTAATTTGACCGCAACTTAATCACTACACAGCAAATTTCATGTACTATACAGACAATGCAAGAAAACTTGTTATACATAAATGGGGCTCTGTAAAGCCGTTGTTACTTACGGAACCGTTATAGCCTGATCAGAAAACATAATCCAAGTACTTCCTGAAAGGGCACATGCCTACTAAGCTCAATCAGCAGCCAGCATCAGCGTTGCCATGGCATTAAAAAACATATTACTAGATCCAATACAAAGTAATGTATGATGTAAAAACATCATCTGTGTATAGTACGGATAAGAGCCTATGACAAGAGGAAACAATTACCAATTGTTAAGGGAGTTATCCTAAAACCAAAATATACTGCAAGGGGATAATCATCTATTGGAAATAAATGATGGACCAAATCTAGTACATAATTGATACTGACCTATTATGTATAATATAAAATGGAGCCTATCACAAGAGGATATAGTGGACCCTAAACTCAAAAATTTTATACCAAAATATACTGCAAGGGGATAATCGTCTATTGGAAATAAATAATGTACCAATTCTAGTACATGTTTAATGCTGACCTATTATGTATAATCTAAAATGGAGCCTATGACAAGAGGATATAGTGGACCCTAAACTCAAAAATTTATACCAATGGTCTAGGACTCTCATTAGATTTAAAACAGACGTGGACCCTCATTATTGATTACAAGATAGTCCCAAAGTCATAAAAAACAGTGCCAGTCTATGACAGTATTAGGTTGCACAGTGTTCAGGCGATAGATCCACCTCGCCTCTGTTTGCAGGAGTATCCTATTTCTGTCACCCCCATATTTCAGAGGGGGGATATGATCTATCAGAACAAAGCGAAGATCATTTACTGTATGGCCGGCCTCCAAGAAATGACTCGCCACTGGCTGCTCACTCTTCTTATTCTTTATGGCAGTCCTGATGGCTGTTCTGTGGTTGGCAAACCGTGTCCTGGCATCATCTGAGGTCTTACCAACGTAAAATCTCCTGCAACTACAATTCAACAATTAGACCACATAAGTGGTGGTGAAGGTGATGAAATGCCAGATAGAAAATCTCTTATTTGTATGTGGATGTCCAAAAGTAGAGCCAGGTATCATAGCACTGCAGGTCGTACACCCTGCACACCTGAAACAGCCCTGTTTATTATTTTGTTGGAGCCAATTAGTTTTCTTATAGCAATGGGAAGGGTCAGTAATCATTAGATTGTCCTTTAAATTTGTATTCCTTTTGTAACCCACTCTAGGGTGTTACCATTGATTAAATGGTAGGGATGGATCACTTTTGATGATATTCCAATGCTGGTTAAGACTCTTGCCCAAATTACTGGTGGCAGGACTATATGTAGTAGTGAACATTAGGCATGGTATATTATCCCTAACTTGATCAGTAGCTGTGAGTTGTGATCCTTCAACCATTTTTTTACTTTGGTCAATGAGCCTTGGATTATAGCCTCGCTGGGTAAATTTACAAGCCATGTCAGACAGTTGAGACTGTCTCAGCAATGGTTCACTGGTATTTCTGGCTACCCTAATCATCTGAGCTTTAGGGATTGCTTTCAGTAGGGATGTCTGATGATTACTTGTCGCATGTAGCAGTGAATTTCTATCCGTGGGTTTACAGTAGTGAGAAGTACCCAATAAGTTTTGTAACAACGGCTTTACAGAGCCCCATTTATGTATAACAAGTGTTCTCGCATTGTCTGTATAGTATATAAAATTTGCTGTATAGTGATTAAGTTGCGGTCAAAGTAAGATACGCATGCTAACATACTAATGTGCATTTCAGTGTTTGCCTGTTCCTCTATGTTGTGTCTGTTCTCTCATGCAGACCATATTGTTCTAGTCACATGATACATGTCACATATATCTTATTCACATTCACTTATTATTATTAAGCTCAGACAGACTTGTGCATTAGTTTTGCTGTTATTGACTACATGACTACACACTATATTTGTTTACTATGTGATTGGGTGGTTACCATGACTACCTTTTGGTGTTTTTTTTGGTCCTAATTGGGGGGTGGGGTTTGTGTAATGTTTGTTATATATTGTTTGCACTTTGTATACACTGTGTCTGAGGAAGGGGATACTTTGTCCCGGAAACGTCACTACTTTCACAGTAAAAGAGTTTTTTTTGAAAGACCAGAGAGTGCCAGTTTTGTGTTCAGCTATATTTAATTACACTAGCACCCTGGCAGTTGATATACTGAGTGTGCTCTCCCTTGTTACTATATTTATCTTGTTGATGCATCCACAAGTAGTTAACCTCTTCCCCAGGGATCTCTCTGCACCTTAGCACTTTTCACATGCACTTTTCACATGCACTGCACTTTGTTTCTAGAATACAATATGGATATTGATGTGGATGACACAGAGGTGCTAAAATTCACAGACAATGATGCAGCTAGGACCCAGTTTGCTCTTGACAAGGATATGGCAAAAGATGACTCTGCAAATGCCATTTATTTGACACTATTGAAATTAAAGAAAAAAAAGGTGGATCTGAAACTCCATGGTTGATATCTCTCCGAATACCTTAGAAGGAAGCTGATCCCCAGGGGGTTTCGTATAATTGGACAAGTGAACCCTGAGTTTTGCAAGCGCTGGTGCGCAATTCTCAACAAGTGCTCGCTTAATTTAATATTACTTGTCACTGAAGAAGTGAGAGCACTGCTGGATAAAGTGAAACTGGAAATACATGAATGTGAGAAAAAAGAAGATACAAGTCCTAAGGGAGGACACTTCTGAAACATGGTTGGAGAAGCTGGCTACTCAAGTTAAGGAATATAAGGATAACCTTATCCAGTTTAAGAATAGGAAATTGCAGACCGTATGCGAGGACCACAAGGATAAAAGTGTGTATCGCTGGCTGACAGGGGGCAATACCAGGGGAACCTACACACAGAGGAGGAGGCGACAACGCGACTACACCAAACAATCACTCCAAACCGTAGACAGCCGTTCAGGCTCTGACAGTGATATGTCTCAGAGTGGCAGTGGCCCTGCTAATGCATCTGGAAGTACACAGCTGTTTTTTCAAGGGGTCACTACAAGAGCCGGCCAAAGAAAACGAGGGGGCGGTCCCACATACGGCAGGGGGGGGCTGGAGAGAGAAAACCACCGCTACCTCCCAGGTAAGACAGATTCAAAGTTTGGGGACGGATTTGGTCGTGAACATCAGTCACCGGCCCCTCACCTCTGCTGAACACAGTCTGCTCAACAAGGGCCTTAGTTTTGTCCCTACTCGTAGAAGTGACAAATTTGATACCTACATCGATTGTCAGAAATTCCAAAGATCATTGAGACTAAAGGAATTTTTTAAAGATACTGATACTCAGATTTCAGCACATCCTTTCAAATTTACAAGTACTTTTGATCCACATAGCTTGAATCCAAGTATAAAGACTTTCATGAGAATGGTGTCCCAGGATGTTAAGGGTATGGAACATGTGATATACAGTAATAATCTCTCAGCAGATGAGAAAGATGCCATTACATCCTTATCCTCTGATCCGGACATTGTCATTAGGACAGTGGACAAGGGGGGTGCCATGGTATTTTTGGATTACTCCTATTACCGGGATGAAATAATCCAGCTGTTGAAGGATGAAACCACCTATATGCCACTTAAGAGTGATCCAACAGGGGAATTTAAGAAGATCATTGATGAAGCGACACTACAGGGATATAATTCTGGTTGGATTGACGAGAATACTCTTAAGTATTTGAAGTTATATTTTCCTTCCTGACCTATACTCTATACGTTTGCCGAAAATTCATAAGAACATGGAAAGACCCTTGAGGAGACCCATTGTCTCAGCATGAAATTCGATCACTTCAAGACTGGCTTTTTTTTGTGGACCACTTTTTACAAACCCTAGTAAGAAATATGCAATCGTATGTACGTGATTCTTCACAGCTGATTGATGAAGTGGTGAAACTCCACGTTGAAGATACATGGATTCTTGTGACTGCCAATGTCACTAGTCTATATACCATCATACCACATGAAAGTGCCAAACAATGTGTGATGGAGGCTTTAAATAGATATCCGTATATCGGTCCCCCCACTGATTGATTTCCTCATCCAGATGCTTGATTTAAGCCTAAGGCTTAATTATTTTCGCTTTGAACACAGTTTTTACCAACAAGTATCAGGGACGGCCATGGGGTCAAACATGGCCCCCTCCCTGGCTAATTTATTCATGGAGGAGTATGAGGTGACAGTAATGGGCGTCTTCAATAAACCTGAGGTGAGGTTTTATCGTCGCTACATTGACAATCTCTTCATTGTATGGAGTGGCACTGGGGAAGAACTGAGGAGTTGGTTCAATCACTTGAATGCCCTTGACAACCCAGTGAAGTTCAAACTGAGTTATGATGAAAGAGCAATTGAATTTCTAGATTTGAAGATTTTCAAAAAAGAAGAAAACATATTGGGTACTTCACTCTACTGTAAACCCACGGATAGAAATTCACTGCTACATGCAACAAGTAATCATCCGACATCCCTACTGAAAGCAATCCCTAAAGCTCAGATGATTAGGGTAGCCAGAAATAACAGAGAACCATCACTGAGACTGAGACAGTCTCAACTGTCTGACATGGCTTGAAAATTTACCCAGCGAGGCTATAATCCAATGCTCATTGACAAAAGTAAAACAATGGTTGAAGGATCAGAACTCACAGCTACTGATCAAGTTAGGCATAATATACCATGCCTAACGTTCACTACTTCATATAGTCCTGCCACCAGTAATTTGGGCAAGAGTCTTAACCAGCATTGGAATATCATCAAAAGTGATCCATCCCTACCATTTAATCAATGGCAACACCCTAGAGTGGGTTACAAAAGGAATACAAATTTAAAGGACAATCTTATGATTACTGACCCTTCCCATTGCTATAAGAAAACTAATTGGCTCCAACGAAATAAAAAACAGGGCTGTTTCAGGTGTGCAGGGTGTACGACCTGCAATGCTATGGTACCTGGCTCTACTTTTAGACATCCACATACAAAAAAGAGATTTTCTACCCAGCATTTAATCACCTGCACCACCACTTATGTGGTCTATTTGTTGAATTGTAGTTGTGGGAGATTTTACGTTGGTAAAACCTCAGATGATGCCAGGACACGGTTTGCCAACCACAGATCAGCCATCAGGACTGCCATAAAGAATAAGAAGAGTGAGCAGCAAGTGGTGAGGCATTTCTTGGAAGCCGGCCATACGGTGAATGATCTTCGCTTTGTTCTGATAGATCATATCCCCCCTCTGAAACGTGGGGGTGACAGAAATAGGATACTCCTGAAAACAGAGGTGAGGTGGATCTATCACCTGAACACTGTGCAACCTAATGGACTCAATACTGTCATAGACTGGCACTGTTTTTTATGGCTTTGGGACTATCTTGTCATCAATAATGAGGGTCCACATCTGTTTTTAATCTAATGAGAGTCCTAGACCATTGGTATAAACTTTTGAGTTTAGGGTCCCGTCCACGATATCCTCTTGTCATAGGCTCCATTTTAGATTATACATAATAGGTCAGTATTAATCATGTACTATATTTTTTACATTGTTTATTTCCAATAGACGATTATCCCCTTGCAGTATACTTTGGTATAAATTTTTGAGTTTAGGGTCCACTATATACTCTTGTCATAGGCTCCGTTTTAGATTATACATAATAGGTCAGCATTAAACATGTACTAGATTTGGTACATTATTTCCAATAGAAGATTATCCCCTTGCAGTATATTTTGGTATAACATTTTTGGTATTGAGCAGGTGATGAGAGGTGCCTGGTTTCCTTCAGACATGATGCTTAAAATTAAAGTCAAACAGTTCAATCTTCATTTCATCAGACCAGAAAATCTTGTTTTTTAAGGTCTGGGAGTCATTTAGATGCTTTTTTGTAAATTCAAAGCAGGCTTTCATGTGTCTTGCACTGAGGAGAGGCTTCCGTTTAGCCAGTCTTCCATAAGGTCCAGATTGGTGTTGCAGTGATGGTTGTCCTTCTGCAAGTTTCACTTATCTCCACATATGATCTCTAGAGCTCAGCCAGAGTAACCATTGGGTTCTTGGCTCCTCTCTTACCAAGCCCCTTCTCACACGATTGCTCAGTTTGGCCAAATGGCCAGCTCTAGGAAGAGTTCTGGTTGTTCTAAACTTCTTTTCCGTTTAAGAATTATGGAGGCCACTGTGCTCTTGGGAACTTTTAATGTAACCGAAGTTTCTTTGTAGCCTTCCCCAGCTCTGTGCCGTGACACAATCCTGACTAAGAGTTCTGCAATCAATTGAGTTTGCCACAGGTGGACTCCAATTAAAGTGTAGAAACATCTCAAAGATGATACAGAAAAATGGGATGCACATGAACTAAATTTTAGGTGTCATAGCAAAGGGTCTGAACACTTATGTAAATTTGATTTTTTATTTTTTTCTTCAGAATAAACTTGCAAAGTTATCAAAAATCTGGTTTTGCTATGTCTATATGGGGTATGGAGTAAACAAAAAAAATTAAGCCATTTTAGCATAAGGCTGCAACATAACAAAATGTGGCACGATTACAAGTTGCACAGCAAATCAGTTGCTTAAACACTGCACGTGTTATGGTTTTTTCGCATTTGGGGTTGCGCAGATGTTACAAGTTGCAAAATAACTTATTTTGTGCGCGCGTTAAGCCAAGTAATCCAAACATCCAAATTGCGTGTGCGTTTTCGTATTTTTGTAACAGAATATATTCTGTTTATTTATAAATAAATATTTCTCTATATATGTAATGATTTTTGGACTGATATATCTATTTATTTATAGCGAGATATGTGTATGAATATATATATATATATGTCTAGATATCTCGTGATCTATATGTGATTATCTATTTTAAAATCCCTCTGAGATAGGTAGCTCAGTTGGTAAATGCCCTGACTACAAAAAAGCCTGTTTAAAAGATCCATGGTCACAGGTTCAAATCCCAGCAGGGCTGACTCAGCCCTTCATCCTTCCGAGGTCGATAAAATGAGTACTATTAAATTGGGTAATCATAACAACTATTACTATTCAGCTGCCAATATGGATAATTCCAAGAGCGAGTGCTGAAAAAGCTCTTTGAGTCCCACTGGGAGAAAGGCACTATATAAATACTAGTTGTCATTATATGTGCATAAGATTGTAATGTGAAATCTTTTCATTATTTCCATAGTTAAACATATCTCAATAAATATACATCTATGTTTCTCTATGTATGTGTATGTATGTCAACGTAAAATCCCTACGTCTGCTTTTTTTTTTAATAACACCCAAGATCTCCTATCTTTTAGCTCTTATAACTTTCATGTACAATATTTTTTTTTAATGAATTTTTAATAGACAGTGTTAATATAAGTGTAACTGTAATCCGTAATCCGTTTTGTGAAACTTTTTTTTTTTGCGGAAAACTGTTAACATACTGCTCTTCGAGCACGGAAAGGATTGTTGCGTAAAAAGGCAATTGCGCGGACACAGTCTTGATTTCACAAGACTTGTAATACCTGTGCAATGGAAATTGATTGCGAAAAGTCCATATTGCGTACGGAAAACCATAACGCACAGCTTGTAATCTTGCCCTGTATATTTTATGAATGAACTATATATATAAAATCTGATTATGCTGATACATGTTTATAAATACTACTTCCATTATTACTGGTTTCAGGTCATCAGATCCCAAATAACTGATCAAGGACCTACATGGCAAGAAAGGAGAAAAGAGACTAAGATTAAAGGAAAGTGAAACCCAGGATTTTTCTTTCTTGATTCAGATAAAGCATAAAATTGTAAACAACTTTCATATTTACTTCTATTATCAAATTTGCTCCATTATCTCTGTATCCTTTTTTGAAAAGCACAACTTGGTAAGCTTGGGAGCAGCAATGCACTACTGAGAGCTATCTGCTGATTGGTGGCTGCAAATATATGCCTCTTGTCATTGTAGTAGTTTACAAAGGACTTAAAGGGACAGTCAACACCAGAATTTTTGTTGTTTTAAAAGATAGATAATCCCTTAATTACCAATTCCCCAGTTTTGCATAACCAACACAGTTATACAATTATACACATTTTACCTTGTAATTACCTTGTATCTAAGCCTCAGCAGACTGCCCCCTTATTTCAGTTCTTTTGACAGACTTGCAGTTTAGCCAATCAGAGCTGTCTCCATGGTAAATTTACGTGCATGAGCTCAATGTTATCTATATGAAAAACGTGAACTAATGCCCTCTAGTGGTTAAAAACTATCAAAATGCATTTAGATTAGAGGCGGCCTTCAAGGTCTAAGAAATTAGCATATGAACCTCCTAGGTTTAGCTTTCAACTAAGAATACGAAGAGAGCAAAGCAAAATTGGTGATAGAAGTAAATTGGAAAGTTGTTTAAAATTACATGCCCTATTTGAAACATGAAAGTTTTTTTTGGACTTGACTGTCCCTTTAAGCTAATTTAATAATTGATGCAAATTGGGAAGTTGTTAAAGTATGCTTTAACATGAAAGAAACAATTTGGGTTCCTTTCAAGGATCCTTCTAGTGAAAACTGAAATGAAAACATTATTGCAATACACTTTTGTTTGTATACAAGGCTTTTACTTTCAGTTAGGGCTGTGCAATTAATCATACTATGAGGCTATGCAATATCTGAATCACATGAGGCAGCAATTTTTATCAAAACAAAGCAGTCTGAAACGTCTTCCTTAACATATCACTTCAGTCACACAAATCCTCCAGCCCAGCAGCAGCAATGGGAACTTCGGGGGTGCAGACAACGAAGCATCATGTCAGTGTCACAGCGCACAACACGTACCGCTGCCATTTTAATTGCCTCATGGTTTGTTGCTCCAGTCCTAACAGAGACAAAGAAGGTGGCAGACTGGCATGGCTCTTTTCTCTGGACAATTCACTCTGCAATGCAAACAGTTAAATGCATTTTGGAGTGCAAAATGTATGTTTAAAATGTATTTAATAAAATAGCAATTGCGATTTTTCATCAAAAAATCAAGCTATCTTTTTTTTTCCATATCACACAGGCCTAGCTTCAGTGGTAGATTTTTCTCATCCACCCACATTTAAACACTGTCTAAGCTCATATAGCTGACAGTGGTGAATATGCCTCCTGCTCTAAAATAGAAAACTGAAAGCAGCCATGTATTTTTTTTTTAACAATACCGAAAGAGAAACCTGTGGAACAGAATCACATGAAAATTGGTTGATTTCCTGCAGAAAGAAGAATCTTCAAATCCAGGATATCAATTCTGCGAGTAATCCTGTACCCAAAATGAAAAATCATTTTAGTTACTGATTAGAGTATTTCACTACAACATTTTTCCGGCTTCGGACAAAGCCAAACAAAAAACAAACAAAAAAGAATTAAAAAAAGTAAAAAAAAAAAAAACAACAAAATGTTGTGCTTACCTAATACATTTAATTATTTCATGGTGGTGAGAGTCCACAAGCCATTACATGTGGTATTAAACTCCACTCCACTAGGAGGCAGTCAATAAAATACTCAACATAAACAACAATAAAGCTTATCCAAAAACACAACCTTAAAATGCTGCTGATGTATTTTAAGTAGTGCTGAATTTACCTATATTATAACATTTACTTCATTCTTCTCTTATTCTTTGTTGAAGAGATATCTGTATAGGTAGCATGCACACGTCTGGAACACTACATGACATTAAATAGTGCTGGCATATAGTGCTCCTGCTAATGTATAACTTTCTTGCAAAACTTCTGCCATATAGTGACGCAGACACGTGCACACTCCTGAGCCTAGCTTCCTGCTTTTCAACAAGAAAACAAAGAACATTTGATAACAGAAGTAAAGTAAATTGGAAGGTGGTTTAAAATTGAAAGATTTTTTTTTTTTTTTATTTCCCTTAAAGAACACTCCTTAACTACTGCTGAAAGGATGCAGAAGGACCTAACAGTTGTTATTGGGTGACTAGAACTCTTGTTTCTTTAAACAAACAACAAAGAAAAAAAAAGAGAGGAAGTCCAACTAAGCATACCAAGTCCACCCAATGAAAAGTACCACCTACCCAACCATGTGCAATATTGTGATTCCATAGCTTCAGACTGTTGATAAATCTATTAACTGCTTTCATAGCAGTGAAACACTTAAAGGGACACTGAACCCAAATTTTTTTTCTTTTGTGATTCAGAGAGAGCATGACATTTTAAGCAACTTTCTAATTTACTCCTATTATTAAATGTTCTTTATTATCTTGGTATCTTTATTTGAAATGCAAGAATGTAAGTTTAGATGCCGGCCCATTTTTTGGTGAACAACCTAGGTTGTCCTTGCTGATTGGTGGATAAATTCATCCACCAATCAAAAACTGCTGTCCAGAGGTCTGAACCAAGAAAAAAGCCTAGATGCCTTCTTTTTCATATAAAGATAGCAAGAGAACGAAGAAAAATTGATAATAGGAGTAAATTAGAAAGTTGATAACCTTGCATGCTCTATATGAATCACAAAAGAACTTTTTTGGGTTCAGTGTCCATTTAATTTTTATTAAAAGGCTATTCTGAAGTAAAGATAACATTTGTCAGAGCATGTTTTAAAACAAATTATCTTCTTTTAGTAGATGTTGAACTCCTTCAGCAGAGTTTCCCTCCTGGAACATTCTGCTCCAGATGAGGATACAACCAATTACTGGGGCATACACATGTGTGCCTCCTTCTAACTAGCTTGCTAGGTGTATCCTCCTCTGAAGTGGCATATGTTTAAAACTTGTATTTTGAAAGTAGCATGTCCCTTTAAGTTAGCTCATAATTGTATGGGTTTTGTACATTTGAGAAAGAAGTTGTACTTTTTTAAAAAAATGTTGCTATTGATTTGCCATATATGTGATATTAAAACGATGTAAAAGATGCTTGGCCTAATGTATGAATATCCAGAAATAACTCTCCAGGAAACTATAGTTACTTTGTAGAGACAGGATATGGAGTGTTCAGTATTTGCTGGTAAGGAAATATGGATAACGCTTTCAAAAAAGAATCTTTGATTTTTTTGGCCCATATACTGTATTCTCTTGAAAGGTCTGTATCTTGTACCTTGTAATTACAGAATCACTGATATACTCAAGTATGTACTTCTAAATAAGTATAAACAAAGATATCAGGGGGCCGATTTATCATACCCCGCATACATCTTAATGCATTTGTTTCTGCGCAAGCCTTAAGGGTCGCCAGAAACTGGAGTTAAGAAGCAACGGTCTTAAGACCGCTGCTCCATAACCTGTCTGCCTGTTCTGAGGTGGCGGACAGCAATCAGCTTGATCGTATCCGATCGGGTTGATTGACACCCCCTGCTAGCGGTGACATTGCACAAGCATTTCACTAGAACTGCTTGTGCAATGATAAATGCCGACAGCATATGCTGTCTGCATTTATCGATGTACGGCGGTAATTATCCGCAACAGCGGATCATGTCCATCCACACATGGTTAAATCGGCCCCCAGGTGTAAGATTTATCTTTACTTGAAGGTGAATTATGGCAAAAGAATGGAGATCTCACAGTGCACCATTGGGTTAATCACGTCTTTTAAAAAAAACGTATCTAATGATTTTCAACAGAAAATCACCATTAAATTCTTTCGTGGTATTTGTAGTTAAATCATTTAATACGTTTTTCTAAAGGATTCTGATTGTCCTCAATGTCTGTTTTGGGAAGGAATTCCCAAATGGTTCATATACTACTAAGGGTTTGTTAATTGGTCAACTGCATTACCTGGTCACATTTCTGAATGTATAAATATGAATCCCAAAAGGGTAGACTCTGTATTTATTTTGTTGAGGTGGATATATCTAGCACCAATGAATTTCCAACAAGTAATGATAACTTTTATTTATCAATTGTAGATTATCAATTGGAAGTGCATACTCCAGACTTCAGAAGCCAAACCCTGCTACGTTTTATACAGTTATTGTCTGGTCATAGTAGCAGCTCATTTATATTTGTCCACAATTGTCATCAGCACAGAAGATAAAAGGTTTTTAAGATAGCAAATTGGATTGCAAACCAATACAAAATTTGTTAACTATGGCCTAGATTTAGAGTTGGGCGGTAGCCGTCAAAACCAGCGTTAGAGGCTCCTAACGCTGGTTTTGGGCTACCGCCGATATTTGGAGTCAATCAGGAAAGGGTCTAACGCTCACTTTCCAGCCGCGACTTTTCCATACCGCAGATCCGCTTACGTCAATTGCGTATCCTATCTTTTCAATGGGATCTTTCTAACGCCGGTATTTAGAGTCGTGGCTGAAGTGAGCGTTAGAAATCTAACGACAAAACTCCAGCCGCAGAAAAAAGTCAGTAGTTAAGAGCTTTCTGGGCTAACACCGGTTTATAAAGCTCTTAACTACTGTGCACTAACACCCATAAACTACCTATGTACCCCTAAACCGAGGTCCCCCCACATCGCCGCCACTATATTTTAATTTTTTAACCCCTAATCTTCCGCTCCGTACACTGCCGCCAACTACGTTATCCCTATGTACCCCTAATCTGCTGCCCCTAACACCGCCAACCCCTATATTATATTTATTAACCCCTAATCTGCCACCCCCGCTATCGCTGACCCCTGCATGTTATTATTAACCCCTAATCTGCCGCTCCGTACACCACCGCCACCTACATTATAGCTATGTACCCCTAATCTGCTGCCCCTAACACCGCCGACCCCTATATTATATTTATTAACCCCTAATCTGCCCCCCTCAACGTCGCCTCCACCTGCCTACACTTATTAACCCCTAATCTGCCGAGCGGACCGCACCGCTACTATAATAAAGTTATTAACCCCTAATCCGCCTCACTCCCGCCTCAATAACCCTATAATAATTAGTATTAACCCCTAATCTGCCCTCCCTAACATCGCCTACACCTAACTTCAATTATTAACCCCTAATCTGCCGACCGAATCTCGCCGCTACTGTAATAAATGGATTAACCCCTAAAGCTAAGTCTAACCCTAACCCTAACACCCCCCTAAGTTAAATATAATTTAAATCTAACGAAATAAATTAACTCTTATTAAATAAATTATTCCTATTTAAACCTAAATACTTACCTGTAAAATAAACCCTAATATAGCTACAATATAAATTATAATTATATTATATCTATTTTAGGATTTATATTTATTTTACAGGTAACTGTAATTATATTAACCAGGTACAATAGCTATTAAATAGTTAATAACTATTTAATAGTTACCTAGTTAAAATAATTACAAAATTGACTGTAAAATAAATCCTAACCTAAGTTACAATTAAACCTAACACTACACTATCAATAAATAAATTAAATAAAATACCTACAATTACCTACAATTAAATCTAACACTACACTATCAATACATTAATTAAATACAATACCTACAAATAACTACAATTAAATAAACTAACTAAAGTACAAAAAATAAAAAAGAACTAAGTTACAAAAAATAAAAAAATATTTACAAACATTAAAAAAATATTACAACAATTTTAAACTAATTACACCTACTCTAAGCCCCCTAATAAAATAACAAAGACCCCCAAAATAAAAAAAATGCCCTACCCTATTCTAAAATTAAAATAGAAAAGCTCTTTTACCTTACCAGCCCTTAAAAGGACCTTTTGTGGGGCATGCCCCAAAGAATTCAGCTCTTTTGCCTGTAAAAAAAAACATACAATACCCCCCCACCAACATTACAACCCACCACCCACATACCCCTAATCTAACCCAAACCCCCCTTAAATAAACCTAACACTAAGCCCCTGAAGATCTTCCTACCTTATCTTCACCTCGCCGGGTATCACCGATCGGTCCTGGCTCCGAAATCTTCATCCAACCCAAGCGGGGGCTGGCGATCCATAATCCTGCGGCTGAAGAGGTCCAGAAGAGGCTCCAAAGTCTTCATCCTATCTGGGAAGAAGAGGCGATCCAGACCGGCAACCATCTTGATCCAAGCGGCATCTTCTATCTTCATCCGATGAGGAATGGCTCCATCGTGAAGACCTCCAGCGCGGATCAATCTTCTTCCTCCGACGTCCAACTGAAGAATGACGGTTCCTTTAAGGGACGTCATCCAAGATGGCGTCCCTCGAATTCCGATTGGCTGATAGGATTCTATCAGCCAATCGGAATTAAGGTAGGAAAATTCTGATTGGCTGATGGAATCAGCCAATCAGAATCAAGTTCAATCCGATTGGCTGATCCGATCAGCCAATCAGATTGAGCTCGCATTCTATTGGTTGTTCCGATCAGCCAATAGAATGCAAGCTCCTACCTTAATTCCGATTGGCTGATAGAATCCTATCAGCCAATCGGAATTCGAGGGACGCCATCTTGGATGACGTCCCTTAAAGGAACCGTCATTCTTCAGTTGGACGTCGGAGGAAGAAGATTGATCCGCGCTGGAGGTCTTCACGATGGAGCCGTTCGTCATCGGATGAAGATAGAAGATGCCGCTTGGATCAAGATGGTTGCTGGTCTGGATCGCTTCTTCTTCCCGGATAGGATGAAGACTTTGGAGCCTCTTCTGGACCTCTTCAGCCGCAGGATTATGGATCGCCAGCCCCCGCTTGGGTTGGATGAAGATTTCGGAGCCAGGACCGATCAGTGATACCCGGCGAGGTGAAGATAAGGTAGGAAGATCTTCAGGGGCTTAGTGTTAGGTTTATTTAAGGGGGGTTTGGGTTAGATTAGGGGTATGTGGGTGGTGGGTTGTAATGTTGGGGGGGGTATTGTATGTTTTTTTTTTTACAGGCAAAAGAGCTGAATTCTTTGGGGCATGCCCCACAAAAGGTCCTTTTAAGGGCTGGTAAGGTAAAAGAGCTTTGAACTTTTTTAATTTAGAATAGGGTAGGGCATTTTTTTATTTTGGGGGGCTTTGTAATTATATTAGGGGGCTTAGAGTAATTAGTTTAAAATTGTTGTAATATTTTTCTGATGTTTGTAAATATTTTTTTATTTTTTGTAACTTAGTTCTTTTTTATTTTTTGTACTTTAGTTAGTTTATTTCATTGTATTTATTTGTAGATATTGTATTTAATTAATTTATTGATAGTGTAGTGTTAGGTTTAATTGTAGGTAATTGTAGGTATTTTATTTAATTAATTTATTGATAGTGTAGGGTTTAATTGTAACTTAGGTTAGGATTTATTGTACAGGTAATTTTGTAATTATTTTAACTATTTTAGCTATTAAATAGTTCTTAACTATTTAATAGCTATTGTACCTGGTTAAAATAAATACAAAGTTACCTGTAAAATGAATATAAATCCTAAAATAGCTATAATATAATTATAATTTATATTGTAGCTATATTAGGGTTTATTTTACAGGTAAGTATTTAGCTTTAAATAGGAATAATTTATTTAATAAGAGTTAATTTATTTCGTTAGATTTAAATTATATTTAATTTAGGGGGGTGTTAGTGTTAGGGTTAGACTTATCTTTAGGGTTTAATCCATTTATTACATTAGCGGCGAGATTCGGTCGGCAGATTAGGGGTTAATAATTGAAGTTAGGTGTCGGTGATGTTAGGGAGGGCAGATTAGGGGTTAATACTATTTATTATAGGGTTATTGAGGCGGGAGTGAGGCGGATTAGGGGTTAATAACTTTATTATAGTAGCGGTGCGGTCCGCTCGGCAGATTAGGGGTTAATAAGTGTAGGCAGCTGGAGGCGACGTTGAGGGGGGCAGATTAGGGGTTAATAAATATAATATAGGGGTCGGCGGTGTTAGGGGCAGCAGATTAGGGGTACATAGGGATAATGTAGGTGGCGGGGGTGTATGGAGCTGCAGATTAGGGGTTAAAAAAAATATGCATGTGTCAGCGATAGCGGGGGCGGCAGATTAGGGGTTAATAAGTGTAAGGTTAGGGGTGTTTAGACTCGGGGTACATGTTAGAGTGTTAGGTGCAGACGTAGGAAGTGTTTCCCCATAGAAAACAATGGGGCTGCGTTAGGAGCTGAACGCGGCATTTTTGCAGGTGTTAGGTTTTTTTTCAGCTCAAATGGCCCCATTGTTTTCTATGGGGATATCGTGCACGGGCACGTTTTTGAAGCTGGCCGCGTCCGTAAGCACCGCTGGTATCTAGAGTTGCAGTGGCGTTAAATTATGCTCTACGCTCCCTTTTTGGAGCCTAACGCACTGAAAACCCAGCCATTCTGGGAACTCTAAATACCAGCGGTATTTAAAAGGTGCGTGGGAAAAAAAGCACGCGTAGCTAACGCACCCCTTTGGCCGCAGAACTCTAAATCTAGGCGTAAGAGTTTGAATTATTTTTTGTAAACAAAACTTATACAATGTGATGCTTTATTAATGATATTTAAAATGAGTTTATGTCATTTTAAAGCAACATCAAACCTTTGAAAATGAGCAGATACATTTCACTTGCCCTGCCTATTCAATTCACAGATAATAATGCTGACACATCATCAAGGAACAAGTATATTTTTTTAGATTCACTAACTTCAAAATAGTTTGGCACATTTTTTCAGCAATGGTTCTTAACTCATCATTTATCTTCCATTAGAGAGACAAAACACTCTTCTATTTTGTAGGATGCAGAAGAGGCAGAGACATGTTTTTATTTAAGCAACATGTGTATCACCTGCTCAGATTAGCTGAATTTCTTAAATCCGCTCATCTCTTAGGCCTCTAAAGTCAATTAACCCACTAAAAATAAACATGCTTAACCTTATCTGAATGGAATTGGCCCAAAAGGAAAAGTCCAGGCTTTGTTTCTTTAGGTTTCTCAAAGAAAATAAGATCTGGAACAGAAGGACTGATGTCATTTCTGTCTGGTTTTGCTCTCTGTGTGGTCAGATCTCTGGGGAAGAAACGTTCAACCTTATCATTGTTTTTAATCCATCAGAACATCGATGGACAAATCCCATGTGGTCTATAATGACAAAAAATATCTGTGACTTGGATAATCTGCCCTCTGATTTTCCCTTCCAAGAAGAAATTATTTTTCCCCTGCCCAAAATTAAAATGTGTTTTTTTTTTCTACTTTTAAGTAACCGAAGATAAATAACCTTGCTGAGAAATCATTAAACATGGTTTTCAAATAGTTCTTTAACAGAATTTGAAGTAAAACCAGCCTCATCTGATTAAATTATGATACCAATGCACTACCTCTATTTTTATATTTAATTTAACTGATGTTAAGTTTACATGGAAGCTGTCATTAGATAATAGAAATGGGTAATATAAATATATCATATCTCTTTAGAACTCAGATGAAGGAGCAATATTGTATTACCTTATAATTTTAGATGCCATGAGAATATTAATTTTAGGAAAAAAAAATGTTTCTTAAAAGAGAAAAAAAGCAGATACCTTCTCTAAATCACTTAAGTCTCGAAGTGATAAATACATGTAATATATGGCTGTTGTTTTACTGCCAAAAATATAATTCAATTCTGTTGTCCTAGTTGTGGTTTCAAATAAGAATGTCTGGACCACAGGCATACACTTGGCTTTTCGGAAAAACTTGAATTAATATATTTTATTAACCCTTTCCCTGCCAGGAAGAATATGGAACATAATTAAATGGCCTGGAATGCCCACTTTCCAAATGGCCACATCAACCAAATACACCCTTTCCACAAAACAATAAGCCACAGTCCTGCCTAGCAATTTACATCCTAGTAACCATTAAATTTTGTGTAAAAAATAAAATAAAAATCCTGTAATAACTACTTCCTAAGTAGTTCCACTAACTAAATACAAATGTTCCACAAATCAACGAAGAAAACAGACAATGAGTCACTGATCCACCATAGAATTCATATTGATGTGTCCACTCAAGGCAAAAAACCCCCACTAAAGGTAGCAAGACATTAAGCTACAGACTTCCTACAGAATCCATGTTTAATTGTCAGTTATAGACAAAAAAATAATACCCAAAAAAACATCTAGGGCGAGATTACATATGTGGAGTAAGTTTCTGCGCAACCGCTCAAACCCTCTTCACCTGTAAGTTCACCTCACACATTGGGTGAATCACATAACCCGCGCTGCCAGATGAGATACTGGCATAAGTAGGACAAACTTGCGAGGTTCAGAAATGTGTGAAACTAAAAAAAAAAAAAAAAAAAAAAATGACACGTCAAAACGCCATTCAAAACCCCTAATTCAATCACTAATAAAATGTATTAACCCCTAAACTGCCATCCCCCCACAACACAAACTATTATATAAACTTATTAACCCCTAAACCACCAACCCCCCACAGCGCAAACACCTAATTAAAATATTAATAGCTAATCCGCCAACCCCCCACAGCGCAAACACCTAATTAAAATATTAATACCTAATCCGCCAAACCCCCACAACGCTAACTACCTAATAAAACTATTAACCCCTAAACCACCAACCGCCCAAAACACAAACTATTTTTTAAAAAAAAACTATTAAAACACAAACTATTAAACTAAAAACTATGCACCATAAGCTAACACCCCCTAGCTTAACCCCAATTAAACTACAATGAAATAAAATTAAAAAGACACTAATTACATTACAAATAAAAAAAGTTTCAAAAAATTAAAAACCTAATTTACATAAAAAACTACCATTACATAAAAAACTAAGGCCTAGATTACGAATTTTGCGTTAGAGGCTATGCGGTACTAACGAGCAGTTTTGTCTCATCGCTCACTTACATGCAGCGCTGGTATTACGAGTTTTCAAAAACCTGGCGTTAAAAGGCAAGAAGTGAGCGTTGGGCAAAATTTTGCTCATTACCGCACTCCAATACCAGTGCTGCTTAAGTCAGCGGTGAACTGGTCGTACGTGCTCGTGCACGATTTCCCCATAGGAATCAACGGGGAGAGCCGGCTGAGAAAAAGTCTAACACCTGCCAAAAAGCAGCGTAAAACTCAGTAACGCAGCCCCATTGATTCCTATGGGGAAATAAAATTTACGTCTACACCTAACACCCTAACATGAACCCCGAGTCTAAACACCCCTAATCTTACACTTATTAACCCTAATCTGCCTCCCCCAACATCGCTGACACCTATATTTTGCTTATTAACCCCTAATCTGCCGCTCCGGACACCGTCGCCACCTACATTATATTTATTAACCCCTAATCTGCCGCCCCCAATGTCGCCGCCACCTACCTACACTTATTAACCCTTAATCTGCTGCCCCAACGTCGCCGCCACAATAATAAACATATTAACCCCTAAACCGCCGCACTCCCGCCTCGCAAACATTAGTTAAATATTATTAACCCATAATCTGCCGTCCCTAACATCGCCGCCACCTACCTACATTTATTGACCCCCTAATCTGCCGCCCCCAATGTCGCCGCCACTATATTAAAGTTATTAACCCCTAAATCTAAGTCTAACCCTAACACCCCCTAACTTAAATATAATTAAAAGAAATCTAACTAAAAATTCATATCATTAACTAAATTATTCCTATTTAAAACTAAATACTTACCTATAAAATAAACCCTAAGCTAGCTACAATATAACTAATAGTTACATTGTAGCTAGCTTAGGGTTTATTTTTATTTTACAGGCAAGTTTGTATTTATTTAACTAGGTAGAATAGTTATTAAATAGTTATTAACTATTTAATAACTACCTAGCTAAAATAAATACAAAAGTACCTGTAAAATAAAACCTAACCTAAGTTACACTAACACTACACTATAATTAAACAAATTAACTAAATTAACAACAATTGAATCAATTAAATTAAATTAGCTAAAGTACAAAAAAACCCCCACTAAATTACAGAAAATAATAAACAAATTACAAGATATTTAAACTAATTACATCTAATCTAATAGCCCTATCAAAATAAAAAAAGCCCCCCAAAATAAAAAAAATCCTATCCTAAACTAAACTACCAATAGCCCTTAAAAAGGCCTTTTGCGGGGCATTGCCCCAAAGTAATCAGCTCTTTTACCTGAAAAAATAAAAATAAAAACAACCCCACCAACAGTAAAACTCACCACCCACACAACTAACCCCCCAAATAAAATACTATCTAAAAAAACCTAAGCTCCCCATTGCCTTGAAAAGGGCTTTTGGATGGGCATTGTCCTTAAAAGGAATTAAGGTAGAAAAAAATCCTATTGGCTGATGCAATCAGCCAATAGGATTGAAGTTCAATCCTATTGGCTGATCCAATCAGCCAATAGGATTGAGCCCGCATTCTATTGGCTGATTGGAACAGCCAATAGAATGAGAGTCAGCCAACAGGATTTTTTTCTACCTTAATTCCGACTGACTGATAGAATTCTAGCAGCCAATCAGAATCTAAGGGACGCCATCTTGGATGACGTCACTTAAAGGTACCTTCATTCATCTTTAGTCGTCGGATGAAGAGGATGCTCCGCGTCGGATGTCTTGAAAATGGACCCGCTCCGCGCCGGATGGATGAAGATAGAAGATGCCGTCTGGATGAAGACTTCTGCCCGTCTGGAGGACCACTTCGCCCGGCTTAGAAGAAGACTTCTCCCGGCTTCGTTGAGGACTTCAGGCCCAGCTTGGATGAAGACTTCTCCCGGTAAGCCAATCTTCAGGGGGTTAGTGTTAGGTTTTTTAAGGGTGGGGTTGTTTGTATTTTTTTTTCAGGTAAAAGAGTTGATTACTTTGGGGCAATGCCCCGCAAAAGGCCCTTTTAAGGGCTATTGGTAGCTTAGTTTAGGCTAGGTTTTTTTTTTTTTTTTTTGGGGGGGCTTTTTTATTTTAATAGGGCTATTAGATTAGGTGTAATTAGTTTAAATATCTTGTAATTTGTTTATTATTTTCTGTAATTTAGTGTTTGGTTTCTTTGTACTTTAGCTAATTTAATTTAATTGATTTAATTGCTGTTAAATTAGTTAATTTATTTAATTATAGTGTAGTGTAATGTGGTGTTAGAGTAACTTAGGTTAGGTTGTATTTTAAGGTACTTTTGTATTTATTTTAGCTAGGTAGTTATTAAATAGTTAATAACTATTTAATAACTATTCTACCTAGTTAAAATAAATACAAACTTGCCTGTAAAATAAAAATAAACCCTAAGCTAGCTACAATGTAACTATTAGTTATATTGTAGCTAGCTTAGAGTTTATTTTATAGGTAAGTATTTAGTTTAAAATAGGAATAATTTAGTTAATGATAGGAAAATTTAATTAGATTTATTTAAATTATATTTAAGTTAGGGGGTGTTAGGGTTAGATTTAGGTTTAGGGGTTAATAACTTTAATATAGTGGCGGCGACGTTGGGGGCGACAGATTAGGGGTTAATAATATTTAACTAATGTTTGCAAGGCGGGAGTGCGGTGGTTTAGGGGTTAATATGTTTATTATAGTGGCGGCAATGTTGGGGGCAGCAGATTAGGGGTTAATAAGTGTAGGTAGGTTGCGGCAACATTGGGGGCGGTAGATTAGGGGTTAATAAATATAATGTAGGTGGTGGCGATGTCCGGAGCGGAAGATTAGGGGTTAAACATTTTATTATAGTGTTTGCGATGCGGGAGGGCCTAGGTTTAGAGGTTAATAGGTAGTTTATGGGTGTTAGTGTACTTTTTAGCACTTTAGTTTTGAGTTTTATGTTACAGTGTTTTACCATAAAACTCTTAACTACTGACTTTTAAATGCGTTAGGACTCTTGGAAGTAGAGGGTGTACCGCTCACTTTTTGGCCTCCCAGGACAGATTCGTAATATCAGCGCTATGGAAGTCCCATAGAAAAAAGACTTTACGAAGCACAACTCGTAATCTAGCCGTAACATGAGAACAGAAAATAATAAACAACTAGCATTACAGAAAATTAACAAAATTACCCAAAATAAAAAAGTTAAACAAAATTACCCAAAGTAATAAAGTTATTCCCATTCTAAAACCCGTTTAAAAATAAAACACCCCAAAATAAAAAAAAAAACTAATCTATAAATAAACTACAAATAGCCCTTAAAAGAGCCCTTTGTAGGGCATTGCCCTGAAGTTAACATCTCAAAAAATAAAAAAAGTACCCCATATCATTACAACCCCCCAACCCTCAACCCCCCCAAAAAAAATAAAACCTAACTAAAAAAACCTAATCTAGTTCAGCTCAGCTCTTTTTCGTAGCCCATAAAAAATAAAAAAGCCCCAAAACACCCCAAAAAGAACAAGAAAAACCTAACACTAACCCAAAAAATCGGTACTAACAATTGCTGAAGTCTGTCGATCCATCTTTTTCTCGTTAGCGAAAGGTCTTCATCCAGACGGCTCCATATTCATCCATCGTGGGTCCATCTTCTATCTTCTTGGTGGAGGTGGAACAGTTTGCGGAGGTCATAGGCAACATGGAGGTCTTCTTCTTGCGATCGGCTGCTGCACACTCAAGATTGAATGCAAGGTACCCCTTTTATATAGGGGTACCCTTGCAATCCTATTGGCTGAAAATTTTAAATCAGCCAATAGGATTAGAGCTGCTTACATCCTATTGGCTGAGTTAAATAGGTTAATTAAATACTGTGCGTTGCGGGGGTTGACGGTTTAGGGGTCAATATATTTTATTAGTCATTGTGATGTAGGGGGATGGATTAGGAGTTGACGCCAGTTCTATGTTAGTTTATGGGAGCAAAAACTGTGGGCGACGTGTAAAATATATATGTGCGTAACTTGTCTGCTGCGCCGTATATGTGATTGCATTGGCGGCGCTGGGTTTTGCACCTGTCGCTGCATATTTGATCGGGCCCTAGAATGTCCATTTCCCAAATAACCACACTAAAAAAATTCCATAAAGGTAGAAGGAGAGAGACTGTGAGCTACTTACCGGCCATGGAATCCAAGTGCCTGTTCCAGGAAAAACAAAACTGTTTATTATGGATTCCATGGTGGGGCTTATTATCTTTCTGCCTCCTAGCATGTGGAGAATGTAAATATGATTGGTGTGGCAATTTGGCATTTACAATTACAAAAACATACACAGCAAATAACTAGCGAAAGGACTTGTTATTGTTTAACATCGCTGTCTTCAGCATAGAAATGTCCTTTACTTAGAACTGTAGTCGATCAAAACTGATTACTAATACTGCTCTATTATAACAGGGACATAGAGTGAAATAGAATTGGGAGTAAGTAAGAAGAAAAAAAAGAAGAAATGAGGTTCAGATTATAACAATTTTTGAGTGAAAACAGTGTATCCAATTATAAAGAAAATAAATACAATAAGTGTATGCCCGGCATATAAATAAAATGTTTTTAAAAGGATATATCTATGCTAGTCTTTAGCAATCTGATTTATAACAGGGCGGTTCAAAATTATATCCAGGAACCATAGAAAGAACACAGTGCATTATTGCTATAATATGCTTGCTTCGTGAAGATATAGTACTCACACTCTGTAGAGCTGTGAACCCAGCTGAGTATATATAGCGTTGGTTATAGTTGTCACAAGCCTTTGCAAAAATCTGCTGCTGCAGCCCAGGTGAAAACAAAACAGTTAAAGCTTTAAATTAAAAACTAGTACAAACTTATTAAAGTTTAGAAAAAAAAACAACTTGTTTTTGAACTCATACTAAAGTAGTATAACAAACTACTATACTATATTTAAGTCCAATAAGTAAGTAATCTTTTTTAAATTAGTACTAGTAAAACTGAGTGCAGCCTCACAGCAAACTCTCAGTAAACAACTGGTTAATATCTATGAAAAAGTAGCAGTATAATGAACACATATACTAAGTGCAAACCCAGCAGCCGCTTAGCTATTCAACAAAAGGGTTATTTTTTTTAAATTTAAAACTACTATTTAACCCCCGCACTTGGGGGCCGATTTATCAATGTCTGGTGAATTCTGGTGAACTACTTGTGCAATCCCGCCCCCGTTTCATAACTGCTGCTTCATAACTGATGTTTCCGGCGAGCCTGAAGTCTTGCGCGGTAACAGGGGCATCAGAGACCATTCGGCCCTTGATAAATCGGCCCCAGGGGCTTAACACATAGTTAAATTTAGCTGTAAAGTGGCAAGGCACTGGTCTGGAGATGAGCACGATCACTGAGCCAATCAGGGACTGCATATATGTGTAGTCACCAATCATTGACGGTGTACAGCCCAGATTGGGAATTGTTTTGCTCCTCAATATTTCACACAACTTGATTTTTTTTAATTTTAATTATGTTTTAAGATTATACTTCCAAATTGTTTTTGACTTTTATATGAAGAAACTCCTAAGTATTTACACATAATATTTGAATTGTTCATAGATAACGACATAAAATATTAAAATATAAAAACAAAACAAAAAAAACAACAACAACATTATCTTAGGCTAAAAGGTATTTTTATAAAGATCTTTGGATAATCCGGTAAATGGTTACATTTGTCCTCACACTATTGTTGACAAAATGATTGTACAACCCCTTCATTATAACGTAAATAAGAGATATTTTAGGATTAAAGACACTGCTTATTTTCTCTCCTTTCCCATGCTCATTTTCATAAACATAAAACAAAGGGCAACTATGTTTGTTTACAGTAAATAAACAGCACAACAAAACCTATTGTATTGCTAAAGGTTAGTAATGTGTTAGCAATGTACTTGTTATAATGTTTGCACATTTGACAGCTATGGGAACATGGCACAATGCACCCAAACAAACTACCATGAGCAGCAATCAACATAATAAAATGTTTGCATGAAATATAGTTAAGCAATAGATATTACAATTTAAGGGGACACTAAACACACTAGACACTAAACACTACAATTTAAAGGGACACTAAATATATTTTAGATAGAATGATTTATTCAAAACAAAGCTTAGGATATAATATGTACATGTATTTTATTTTTAAATATTAGTTGTTTATATATTGAAAAAAATAAGTGTAAAGATTTAGTGTCCATAACACAATAGGTGCCTGCCATGTTTTAACCTAGGTTTTCTTCGCTGATGAGGCAAACCATTGCAGTTATAAATGGGTCACTAGAATGTGCAGCCACTGGGTGTGTGAAATATAACAGGGATAAATATGGAATCTGCACTTCTATTTTTAAAAGGAAAGACAATTTTTTTCAGAATTAAATTGCAGTATAAGAAGAAAAATAAATGCTCTGAGGCAGCGGACAGAAATCAACCCGATCCTATACGATCGGGTTGATTGACACCCCCTGCTAGCGGCCGATTGGTTGCAAATCTGCAGGGAGCGGCATTGCACCAGCAGTTTACAAGAAATACTGGTGCAATGATAAATGCCTTCAGCGTATGCTGTCGGCATTTACCGATGTGCGGCGGACATGATATGCTACATCGTATCATGTCCGCACGCACTATGATAAATCTACCCCCTAGCATAAAGAGTTAAAAACCAAAGTGCACCAAACATAACATAAACACATTAAAATTAAGTGTTACACTCATATATACACTATCTAATGCATTTTTTTATAAGGGTTAAAAGGTATATGGTTTATGACAAGGTGTCTGAATGGAAAACACTATATTGTGTATGTGTATATACAGTATCTCACAAAAGTGAGTACACCCCTCACATTTTTGTGAATATTTTATTATATCTTTTCATGTGACAACACTGAAGACATTTTACTTTGCTACAATGTAAAGTAGTGAGTGTACAGCCTGTATAACAGTGTAAATTTGCTGTCCCCTCAAAAAAACTCAACACACAACCACTAATGTCTAAACCGTTGGCAACAAAAGTGAGTACACCCCTAAGAGGAAATGTCCAAATTGGGCCCAATTAGCCATTTTCCCTCCCCGGTGTCATGTGACTCGTTAGTGTTACAAGGTCTCAGGTGTGAATGGGGAGCAGGTGTGTTAAAATTTGGTGTTATCACTCTCATACTGGTCACTGGAAGTTCAACATGGCTCCTCATGGCAAAGAACTTAAAGAAAATAAAGATGGCCCAGGCTATAAGAAGATTACCAAGACCTTGAAACTGAGCTGCAGCACGGTGGGCAAGACCATACAGCGGTTTCACAGGGCAGGTTCCACTCAGAACAGGCCTCGCCATGGTCGACCAAAGAAGTTGAGTGCACGCGCTCAGCGTCATATCCAGAGGTTATCTTTGGGAAATAGACGTATGAGTGCTGCCAGCATTGCTGCAAAGGCTGAAGGGGTGGGAGGTCAGCCTGTCAGTGCTCAGACCATACGCTGCACACTGCATCAAATAGGTCTGCATGGCTGTCATCCCAGAAGGAAGCCTCTTCTAAAGATGATGCACAAGAAAGCCCGCAAACCGTTTGCTGAAGACAAGCAGACTAAGGACATGGATTACTGGAACCATGACCTGTGGTCTGATGAGACCAAGATAAACTTATTTGGTTCAGATGGTGTCCAGCATGTGTGGCGGCAACCAGGTGAGGAGTACAAACACAAGTGTGTCTTGCCTACAGTGAAGCATGGTGGTGGGAGTGTCATGGTATGGGCCTGCATGAGTGCTGCTGGCACTGGGGAGCTACAGTTCATTGAGGGAACCATGAATGTCAACATGTACTGTGACATACCAAAGCAGAGCATTATACCCTCCCTTCGGAGACTGGGCCACAGGCCAGTATTCCAACATGATAACAACCCCAAACACACCTCCAAGATGACCACTGTCTTGCTAAAGAAGCTGAGGGTAAAGGTGATGGACTGGCCAAGCATGTCTCCAGACCTAAACCCTATTGAGCATCTGTGGGGCATCCTCAAACGGAAGGTGGGGGAGCGCAAGGTCTCTTACATCCACCAGCTCCGTGATGTCATCATGGAGGAGTGGAAAAGGACTCCAGTGGCAACCTGTGAAGCTCTGGTGAACTCCATGCCCAAGAGGGTTAAGGCAGTGCTGGAAAATAATGGTGGCCACACAAAATGTTGACACTTTGGGCCCAATTTGGACATTTCCACTTAGGGGTGTACTCACGTTTGTTGCCAACGGTTTAGACATTAATGGCTGTGTGTTGAGTTATTTTGAGGGGACAGAAAATTTACAGGCTGTACCCTCACTACTTTACATTGTAGCAAAGTGTCATTTCTTCAGTGTTATTACATGAAAAGATATAATAAAATATTTACAAAAATGTGAGGGTTGTATATATAAATGTAAAACTCTCAGAAGTAGTATCCTAGGGGTATAAACTAGAGATTGTGGAAGTAAAGAAACTAACCACAGAGAAAAGTATGCACTATAAGCACTCTAAAACATCCGGGCAAGTAGAATAATACCAAAACAGCTCCGGAGCGAACACTGTTAGCTTATGCATTGTATGAAGCAAACTATATTCTCCAATTCAAATCGAAATAGTAGTCAAAATACAATGGTGGCTCGTTAGTGTTGTGGGTTTAATAACAAAGGTCACATTATTAACAAGTAATTTATAGCCTTTTAAACTGTAAATAACCTATGAACATCCGGGCTTGAGTAACAGTTTACACTTAACCCTAAAACTCACGCTGCAAGCTTAGTGGTTGTGCAGCAGTGTGAGTATATAAGGCTTTGTTATTAGGTTGGGATACTGACTGAATATAAACATTGACACTGTTAGCCTATTGGCAGTGCAGCTATTTAAACAATAAGAGTTACATTATTGGTGATACTTTGAAAGACAGATCGTTGGCTGATTAGCAGCAGAGTTATGTGGACAACAATAGTTGTGTTACTAACATTTACTCTATAACCTCCTGGACTGCAAGAAACATAGTAGCATCCAGATAGCAAAAACAGTTTTAATTTAACTCTGATACTGATGTCTATTTACTAAGGTACAACATATTGCAGATAGTTATCTGCAAACTTTGAACTATATGTTCAATTTCAAATGTTAACAACTAACAGAAAAATTCCATCAGACAATAAGAAATATAAAACTGCTACCTATATCGCAAGATAATTTAGACTACAAAGAAATCATATTGAGTAGATAGTTATAACAACATAGACACTTTCAGTGACAGTAGAGTGTTAATGGTGGTCAATATTTCTATAAGATAATAAACATAAACAAAATACCACGTACTGACTGAGCTAATCAAACCAAACCGCAACTTGATTATGACAATGTATCATCAGCCCCAATATGTAACAATATAGCTGTTTATACAATAAAGGCTACACTACTGATAAGTTATATCGTAGAAAGTTTCCTATATCTTTACAATTGGATATTTGGCTTTTAGTGATAGCAATATAATAGAAAGAGTCTCTCTCATATATATGAGACATAAATTGCTATTGTTCAAGAGCACCACTTTAACATCACTTATGATTAATGGTGTTACACATTTAAAATCTAGACCACTGAAATAACAATTATAAAATCATACGCATTGTTATACACTCACAGTCAATGGTGGTGTAACGCACAGCGTGGATACATGTAACCGTGTACAGACTCAGCCAATTTATTCCAATTAAAATTTGACTGTGATGAGATATCATTAGCAATATTTAGAGTACATAGGTAAACTTTGATCATTATATCAGTAGCTCCTACACAAATATTCAGGCCATTAAAATCAGTGACACACACTCAGAGTGATCAGATTTAATTTTAAATAGACGAATATAGACCAATTTAATCTGTGACTCCTGAGCCAATATTGATTTACATAAATATCTGTATCCTAGACAGAGTTACCTTTACCTTGTGATAATATATCTACATCACGTGGTTACCTTATAAATTCTATACTAACATTATGATTTATCTTGCATAGACAGTACCTTAGTAAGATTACTACACTAATATATCAATACACTACTATGGTATTTCTTTACTTCCACAATCTCCAGTTTATATCACAATTTATGCACGAGCACCAACCCACATATATTAAAATTTGCATTCCAGAAGTGTGAATAACTGTTATTCTCACGCATTATATTGTTAATAGTGCCATTGTTTAAATTGTGTTTTTAGTATCCTAGGGGCTTTGGCTCTTTTTCTCTGTTGTCCAAGGGGCTCCTATTCTCTCCTGCAATTCAGACTGCCCAGCTGCTTTCACCAACTAGAAAGGCCTTCCATACACTCTCCAATAGACAACATTACTCTCATGTATTGTTTTCATGATCAGACGCTCTCAGCAACTGACCAGTCTCTTCTCTCTCTCTGCATGTTCTCAACTCTTGACAAGTTATATGACCCCTATCAGTGAGTGCTTTCTTTTATTGTGGGTTAATGAAGTCCATGTGTGTTTGCTGCAATTGGTTAGAATGCTGTTTCTTTTTTTAATAAAATATGCTTAATGTCTATTACTGATCGGTATACAATGGTACTGATACCTGCATCGATTTTGCGACTGTAGCTATTTTGTAGATATCTTGTAGATATTTTTTTCCTGTGTTTTTAGATTTTATTGATGGTGTTTCAGAGGCCATTATTATTGTGTATCCAATGTGTGATATAGGTGGATTTGAGGATGTTGAGCATTTATCATATTTGGCTGCTGAATTTGATATGTCAATTTTGCTGTGGATATTTAGTCATAACGGTTTGGAATAGATGATGAATGTAAGCGCAATCACGATTTACACTAGGCAGGTTAGCGTGACTTAAGAGCTTGCGTAAAAGCTAGGGAAAGAAAAATGCATTAAACACAACATAAATACACTTAAAAGTATGGTTACAATGTAAAAAAATATTTAAACAAATGTTTAAAAAGTTATAAGGGATGAAAAATATATGGTGTAAGGTGTTTGACAGAAAAAGTGCAGCATGCAATTTTAAGCAACTTTCTAATTTACTCCAGTTATCAATTTTTGTTTGTTCTCCTGCTATCTTTATTTAAAAATCAGGAATGTAAAGCTTATAAATCATCCCATTTTAGGTTCAGCACCCTGGATTGCGCTTGCTAATTGGTGGGCTACATTTAGCCATTAAAAAGAAAGCATAACCCAGGTTCTGAACCAAAAATGGTCCGGCTGCTAAGCTTTTTTTTAATAAAGATTGCAAGAAAATAAAGAAAAAATTGCTAATAGGAATAAATTAGAAAATTGCTTAAAATCGCATGCTCTATCTGAATCATTAAAAAAATGGGTTTAGTATCCCTTTAACATATATATGCATACACAGACATGTGTAAATATGAGTATGTATGCATATGTATAAATAGATTTTGTCATGGAGGCCTCATGATTTTAAGCGCAAGGGGTTAACTTTTTATCTGTGTGTTTTTGTTTTCTTAGAAAATCAGAACTCTGTCATAAACAGCAGTAAGCTTCACTGGAGAAAGCATTATTGCTAAGGTCAGTTTTACATCCCCAATGTAACACAGAGAGTGATTTTTGAAATGTCAGCAGAAGCATAATAAAAACCAGGGCCCTCTACCCAGAGAGAGCTTAGGTCAATCAGAGGTGACACCCTTGAATATCTTATGACATATTTTGATCACACTTATGTGATTGGGTGACCAAATATGATAGACATGTCATATTTGGTATCAAAATAATCATCAGGAAATAACAGGGGGCTAGCCTATCTGTGTATATGAGCTATAGTAGATTTACATTTACACAGAAGTTATAAGGTGTTCTGTAATTTCAGCCAGGGATTCCAAATTATCACAGACAATAAGGGAGAGGGGTGGATACTTTCTGGGACCACTCTGGAAGGAGGGATGGTCCAGAACCCTCATAAATTTTCCTTTATTAGGTTTTGCCTTTGTCTAATAATTGAACCAAGTTACTGAAAGAGACTGGTAATATCAGTACTGTGTTTTTAGATAGTTTAATACCATTTTTTTATTTTATTTGAATCTGTGTAGTAGGGGAGAAAGGACTCATTTTTACTATTCTTTATGGTTGCAGCATTTGGAGTTATAGCAGCAGATACGGGGTGGTAATAATATAAATGTTTGTACTTTCTGGAATTAGAATAGTTTAGAAAGTGTTTTATTAACCCTTTCATCCCTGCATCTCAGTCAAAGCCTAGCCTGCACAGTCTGATCAGGAGAGACTATACTTCACATATGTGTGTACACATGTGTTTATGTGTTTTACTGTACATTTACTGTACATATTTAACATTCCAAACTTCTTCACTTACAGGAAAATGTCATTTGTTTTGTAACTATATATTTCTATATATACCTATATATACCTATACCTGTATATCTATTCCTATAGCTATATAGGTATAGCTATCTATTTTACATTAACATTATCATATATATATATATATATATATATATATATATATATATATATATATATATATATATATATGTGTGTGTGTGTGAAGAAATATATATTTAATAATAAAAAGTACATTATGTTCTATGTGAAAAACTTTGGAATGTAAAATATGCGTAACACAAATTTGGGTTCGCAATTTAGGTCTAACACAGTGTCAGATTAGCGCACATGAAGAATTGCTAACTTCAATGCACGTTGTTGAAATATTAAATATAAAAAAATAATAATTACTAAACTATACATTCTGTAAAAATAATCTTCTATGGATTATTTAGAATCTTTAAAAGTATATATAATCATTTTTAATAATTGTTATTAATTTTTTTTTTATATATTTTAGATGTAATATTTCAATAACGCACATTGAAGTTAGCAATTTTTCATGTGCGCTAACCCGACACCTCACTAGACCTAAATCACAAACCCTGATGCGTGTTACGCATATTTTGCATTCCAATTAAAAAAAAAAATATTAAAAAAAAAAATTATTAAATAGAGTTAATGTAACATATATCTATTCGAATAGATATGCAAGCATAGGTATATACATAGATATATATATAAATATGTATTTTCAATACAAATTACATCATCCTGTAAGTGAAGAACATTGGAATGTAAACTATTTATAACTCCTGTCAGGTTAGTGCGCAAGTGATATGTCATATAAAAGGTGAGATAGCTATGTGCACAGATATAATATTGATTATTTCATTCATATAGGGAATTATTGATATCAATTGTATTGCTGCATGATACAACATTGCTGACAAAACTGAAAATGGGTGATGTCAGCCTCCCTTTCTGTTGTCAGACACATTACAAGCCTGACATGTCCCCATTATATATGAAAGAAAGAATGTTTACTTAGACCTCCTGCTGTTCAGAGTTTCACTAGACAGGACTTCTAAAGAACAAACAATTGTTCCAAACTATAAGAGATAATGTCACATTTCAAGAGCCTTTCTTTGATCATGGTTTCAGAAGAGAGATAATTTCTAAATAATTATTGTTGTACAGTCTTCCCAGATAGAAATCTCTAAATTAATATAGCCTAAGAAATGTATAACTTAGATCACAGGAACCCCTGTGGATAAGCAGCATAAAAGTCTACAGTTTGAGATACCTTTCCAGGACGACCAACAATTTAAATATCTATTATCTCAGTGCAAATTGGCACACACTGAGTTCCAATACACAAACCCCAAACATTTAAGCTCCAAATGCCCTTGGTGATATGGGGAAGTTGAAAGCATCAAAGTTGAGATTTTAAAGTACAACTTATGTCTAATTTTCAGTTATGGTGTACCTCAGTATTGTATAAATGTATATTTGTGGATCTGAGATGTCAGGATATCTGTGAGTGTTATTAAATAATATATATATGAATGTATATTTATCTACACATAGATATATGATAAGACCATGAACTAATTTTATTTATGAAACTGTTTATAAAACAACCCTTTCTCGTTCTGAAGTACAGATTTCAAGAACAAAGGAATTTCTTTCAAAGGTTTCCTGCCTAAGGTGTGAAGTTAAAGTTCCTATCATATCACCAATAACCTCCTTGTTGTTTAAGACAAGCTAGGTAAAAAGGGGAAAACATTTGGTTCAATTAGTGAGGACAGGGAAAGAGCCTAAATGTCTGTAAGGACCTCTTTGAACACATCACAAGCCAGAATATCCCAATTATCCATTTCAAAGGAGGCCTGTGTAAAGATTTTTTCCCTATCTGAAAAACCAGTCGCTCCGGCTGTAAGGATAATGGAAAATACAACCATTCTGAAAGTAGCTTGTCTCATCTAGGTGTTAAATTGTCCCTGCTGAGTTAAAATATACATTCTCATTCCAGACAAACTGTAAATATAAATCATGTTTTTTTAAAAAAAAGAGAAGTTAGAAATTCGTCTAAATTAACTGTATAATTCTCAAAGATTTAATGGATACTCAGACTGTACAAATATATATATATCCTGAGAAGAAGTGCCTAACAGTAACATATTAGATAAGTATTTGCTGAACTTAATAAATAGCTGTATAGTAAATGTATAAATGTTTATTTTAAAATAACAACATCTGTTTCTTTATTTTTCAGACAACAAGATGTCTTATAAATATTGGTCATAAACATAAATCTATGCACTCAAAAATTATTATAAATGTGAAATATACTGTATTTAATTTAAAATACAATATAATGCCAGGATGTTAAATGCTATGATTCTGTTAAGAAAAATAATTAACAGTAAGCAACTTATTAATATGATTACTAGAAGTATACTCCTATTTCATATTAAAATAATCAGATAAAATGGCACTATATGGTCCCAGGTATATTTAGCATATGCTTTATTACTGGAAATTATAGTCAATAAAAACATTTTAAAGGTTAGATAATTAAACTGTAGCAGCATTGATGGTAAAACTGCATTTCTGGGGGTCTGCTGCCACCTATAGATCAGAGATGGTATCACAGCCAAAAGATATATGGCTACTCAGGGAGGCATCTCCCAAATAACCAAGAGATGTTCAGCTCAAGGGGCCTATCAAAGACAAGCTTCCGTCACGCATTTCCAATTTCACCAATGATTAGAATAAATAGGGGTGGGGTTATATCACGTGATATAGCCCCATGCAAGAGAGAAAAAAACGTTTTTTGCTGCTGAATTTGACTGAAAAACTGTTGCCTTGGAATCCAGTCTCTATAAAACAAATCTGGGCCTAACTTTCATCCATCTTGCAAAAATATCCCTTTTAATTTATGAGGTGAAAGTGGACTTATCGGAGAAAGCTGAGACACTCATTTGGTTATGTCGTAACGTATGGCAGTGACTATAATTTAATATTTTAAAGCAAATACATTCATTGTTGCTACAGTAAAGTGAAGCTAGTAATTAAAAGAGCACAATTGGTATTTTAAGCTTATGTTCATATTCCTGTGAAGTTTAACTAGTCATTATTGCTAAATAATTTATTTGCTAGATAAAGGTCCTTTGTATTTCATATTTCTAAGTCAGACCTATTATTGTAAGTAAATCTCTCTGGTATGCATTAAGTTATTTGCATATATATATATATATATATATATATATATATATATATATATATATATATATATATATATATATATATTAGAATTTGCCTTAATTATAGCTAAAACAGAGTTTATTTCAGCTCAGATAAATTGGCATAGAAATTGGCTGCTAAAGTATCTTGTTATATTGTTTAACTAGGCACTGTTAAAGTTAGAGGTCCATATTCTAGTATATTCATTCATGTTGAATAGTAAATTGTAAAGGTGTATATTTTATGATCTTTGTAAGAATATTGTAACAGCATAAGTGTGTATCATTTGATTCATAATATGGTTTCTATAAATATAATTCAATGTGTTTATAAATTATAACTAATCTCAAGAATTTAGGAATAAAATATTGATTTTAATTGTTTCGTATATGCATTTAAATTGGAGGTTATTTTAAAGAATAATTATTAAATACATTGTATTATAACCCTGCTATATACTGACATATTATTTGGAGGCACTGCAGTAGATATTATATTTATCACATTGATAGAATATATTTTGTAGTAAATAGAAATTATTATCTCAAAAGAAAAAAAATATTACTAATTTTTTAAAATTTTAAGATTACATTTTTTTCTTGTTGGTAAAAATTGTATTAGCATTTTAATTTAACCAAATACTAAGCCAAAATAATAATGTCTGTTACTAGAAGTGAATCAAATGAATCTATACATAGTATTGAAATATGTTCCCCAAAATTACCCCTCACTCAGGGAGATATCCTTAAGATGGACATTATAGGCCACATTAAAAAGAGGTGTAATATTGTGGGTGATTTAAATAATTACATGGATATGCTTGCAATTAAGGCAAAAAATATTGCTATTGATGATGGAAGGTGAAATGAAAAAAGTGAATTGTTCCAAGAATTATTAAAAATTATTAGATGCAAAAATGCTAAGAAGTGAGATGAGTTAATACTAAAATCTTGGCCCCTAGTAATTTGCATTATTGACAAAATATCCCTCCACCTTATAGAAAAGGAATTGCAAATACACGGGTTAGAAGATAATATTCGCTCATCATGCAGATGCAAAGAGAATTTAAATATAGCCAACAATTAAATTGTTACAATTCAACAAGACATGGCCGCCTTAGATAAGCATAATCAAAAATTACTAACCAAAATAGAAGATTTAAATAAACAACTCGCACAAAGCCAAAGAGAGTTAAGTTGTTTAACAAGGCTGTATCATCATAATTAAAACCTCTCTATTAGCAATGAGGATAATGCAGATAATTCTAAATCCCTTAAAGAATTGATCAGAAATGAACTGCAGAACTTTAGGGAATAATTTAAACAAAGGACCCCTATGGGGTTAGAAATACATTTCCCAAATAGACAGTCACCTCATGTTATACATTCAGGGAACTGATATGCCTCAGATGAGGGTGGAAGCTCTAGTAGTGAGTCAGAGGGTGAAGCTAGCTACCCAAATAGCACACATAGTACTAATGAAATTAGGGGGTCTCACCATAGTAAATATAGGGCAGATAGGGGGCACTCCAGCCCCAAACATATGGTCCCTAGGAAAGCCCAAGATATGTCTAATAAGGTATATATCACCCCTAAAATAATTACTTTCTTAAGGGATGCAGTACATACATTTTCCAAAAACTGAACCATTTCTATAATTGACCACTTAGAGAACTATGAAAATGCTTTATCCATAATGAATGTTACTAGTGAGCGTTCAAAAATTTAATAGTGCAAAAAATGAATTTGGAAAATATCGCACCAAAACCGCAGCAAAAATAGCTGTTTACAGTTTAAAATGTGGCGTGAATGAAAGCCCTATAGAATTCCTTTTTTTACTAAAAAGTGCGTACAGTATGGCCGAAGACTACCCCATATTTGAAAGCTCAGAATTTGTGAATTTATTTTATGAAGCATTGCCTGCGCACATTATGTTTAATTTGGCTAGAGATTTTGAAGAGCACTGCTCATTGGACTAGCTGATAAAAGAGAGTACCAAGTTATACTGTATTCAGCAGTCCGGTGAACAGGGGGTTAAAAAGGAACCAAGGTCCAGCCCCAAAATTGTTGCAGAAACTAGGGTGTCACCTAGCCCCCTAAATTTGGAGTCTAACAAGAAAACTTATGCGGAAGTGGCCTGAGAAAGCAGGTCTTCCCCACAAAGTTTTAACTCTGCCCCTCCCCTATCACAGGCCGAGGTGCAGAGAGAATATACTCAAAATGGGGGGCATACCCAAACAGTTATCCCCAAAGAGATGAAAACCCACAAGGTAATCGGTACCCACGTAAAAATAATTACCAAAAGTGGCAAAAATACTCTCTGGGTAACCAGACACGCCAAGTAAATAGTGCTCCCCAAGACACATCAAAATAGGAATAATAGCTATGATTCTGAGGGATCCCAGGGATCCAGGAATCAGTAACCTGGGATATCAAAAAATTGGTCCATGGGTTAAAATGGCTTGTCCATTCAAGTGGGCCAACTCAGCATGCAAATAAGTCAATAATGTACACTATTTACTAATATGAGTCAAGCTTTGACGGCTCAGCACCCTAATAATCCTTTTTTAGGGGTACAGCCAGTGGCCAGCAGTGGGCCACATCCATAGCCATAAATACTGCAGTATTACCTAAAAGAGAGGGGAGAGATATACCAAATAAAATGATAAATGTCAATAATGGTACTAATCATATTCTCTCCCTACAGACCAGAGACGGACGATTTAGCTGTGATGACAATAAACCTCAGCCTGAAAGCTCTAACAAATCTCTTCCTTTGCAGTATTCTCTTAACCTTATTTCCACAGATGCAGTACACAGGAACCCTGTCAGCCCTATTATAGAGGAGAGGACCAGTAAGAATGAGAATTCTTCTGCATCAGGTAACATGGCGTATTCAGGTAACTTGTGGCAAAGCCCACAGATGTTTAATCATGCCAATTTTATGTGTGAAATAGTAGAAACTGCAGGGAGAAATTATGTATTAGCTGAGCTCCAGAATTCAGTTTCCAACCCTATCATGGGATTAATTGATACTGGATCTCACGCAACTATTTTATCTCACAGGTACTACACATAGCTAAATGAGCACCCCACAAACCTAAAATAAAAGAATTTGATGGTTCACTAATAGGTGTTGGGGGTGACCCTCTCACAGTCTACAGTACTGCATGGTTAAAATTAAAGCTGGGGAACAGGGTTATAAGGCATCCTGTCATAGTGGATCTGCCAACTGATGGTTTAATTATTGGTAGTGACCTCCTGAAGTGATTAAGCACTGTGACGGATCCCTGGCTACCCCGGCTGGGTAGCTCCGCAAAACAGGTCCTTCCGCTGCTTGGAACAAGCTGCTATGTAGCCCAGGAAAGTGATTTCTATGTAGCCCAGGAAAGTTATTCTAGCAGGAGCCCACCTAAATGACTAGCATTCAGGTGAAAAAAGAACTGCCTTTATTGGGACAAACACACATCTTTTATACACACACACATCTTGATAAAACAGGGAGACAATGCCACAGTTTTCCCACCATTCCCACCCCTCCAGACTGACCGGCGTCTCCATAGCAACCATAGTCCCACAGAATCCCAGGACACAGTTGTGACGGTTTTGGGGTGATCCCGGGGGACCCTAAAGCAACTGCTTCAGACGTTCTCGGCCACTCACAGGGACTGGGAAAAATTCCTTCTCCTCTTTGCATATTGAGAGGTGCCTCAGGAATCCACAGGTTTTTCCCCCTTTGAACTACTATATGGTTGAAAGGTTAGGGGCCCACTAGATTTGGTACAAGCCAAATGGGAAGGAGCCACAGGGGGAGAAGGGCACTCTGTAATGGGGTACGTACTCCAGCTCAGGGACTGGCTGCAGGACCTGGCAGCCCAGGTCTGTGAGAACCTTCAGGCATCTCAGCACAAACAGAAGTGATGGTACGATTGCAATGCCCGTACCCGAACCCTGATAGTGGAAGGTCCTCGGCCTGAAGCCTGTCAAAACAGACAAGCTACAGGCCTCTTGGCAAGGACCCTACCGGGTTATGGAACAACTGAACAACACCACATACCTGGTAGCGAAGTGTTCAGATGAAAGGACCCCTCTGACCTTTCATGTGAACATGTTGAAGGCATACATAGAAAGACCCAGAGATGTGGCCACTATCTGTGCGCCGGCAGTGGAGGACTCTGAAAGCCGAAGCTGCCCGGACCTACTGACGCCCCCCCAGGGGGTGGATGACATATCCCTAGATGACAGGTTAGAGCCTGGACAGAAAAGGCAGGTTCGGCGACTCCTAGAACAGAGAAGTGACATGTTCTTTACTGTCCCTGGGTTTATCATCACAGCCATCCACCTGGTGGAGACCCCAGGACAGACCCCCAGGCCGTCAGGGAAAGTATGCACCAGGAGCTCTGGGGAATGTTGAACCTTGGTGTCATTGAACTGTCCAACAGTCCCTGAGCCTCCCTGGTAGTGTTAGTACCCAAGAAGGATGGAACTACCCGGTTCTGCGTTGACTACCATAGACTTAATGACAGAACCACCACTGACGCCTATCCCATGCCCTGAGTAGATGACCTGTTAGATTGAATTGCCCTGGGCCGCTTCCTGACCACCCTCGATCTATGCAAGGGTTATTGGCAAATTCCCCTTGACCCTGAGTCCATCCCCAAGCCTGCCTTCATCACTCCCTTAGGCTTATACCAGTTTAAGGTCATGCCTTTTGGAATGAAGAACGCCCCAGCCACTTTCCAAAGAATGGTAGACCACCTGTTAGATGGCCTCCAGGACTATGTCTGTGCATACCTGGATGACATCGCTATCTATAGCGAGACCTGGAGGACCATCTGGTCCACCTATGCATCATCTTAGACTGTCTTTGAGCCGCCAAACTAACCTTGAAGCCAGATAAGTGTACCATTGGGCACTCAGAGGTTCAATACTTGGGCCACCGAGTAGGCTGCAGTAAGCAGCAACCCAAACTGGTCAAAATCGAAACAGTGGCTAACTGGCCCACCCCCAGGACCAAAACCCAAGTCCTTGCCTTTCTGGGTACTGCAGGCAACTAACGGAGGTTTGTCCCCAATTACAGCACCCTCGCCAAACCCCTGACTGACCTGACCTGTAATTGACTTCCCCGACAGGTCCTGTGGTCCCCAGAGTGTGAACAAGCATTCCAGAGTCTTTTCTGTCCACACAGATGCCTCCATGTTCGGGTTTGGGGCCATACTAAGTCAGGCAGACGAGGAAGGAAAGGACCACCCCGTTGCCTACCTCAGTCGAAAACTGCTACCCCGGGAAGTAGGCTATGCGGCGGTCGAGAAAGAATGTCTGGTGCTGGTATGGGCTTTGAAGAAGTTGCAGCCCTACCTATATGGAAGACCCTTCACCGTCCTCACTGACCATAATCCCCTTGTGTGGCTCAACCGAGTTTCTGGGGACACCGGGAGACTGTTGAGGTGGAGCCTATCCCTGCAGTCATTTAACTTTGACATTCAGTACCAACCAGGAAAAAGCAATGGGAATGCTGATGGAATTTCCCGGCAGACTGAAGTGGCATAAATTCCTCAGACATCTCCAGGCTGACCCGTATGTGGATCTAGCCGGGCCTGCCGAACTGGAGGGGGGGAGATGTCATGGATACCAGGCTGCAAGGGTTAAACCCCTACCCCCCTATAACCTCACCCCTGCTGTTTCTCAGTGGTTTTGGGCTCCTCAGAGAAACCACAATAACTGGAAGCTTTGGTTTACTTGTCTTGTGAAAAGCTGATGTAAGCGAAGGCTTATTAGCGCAGATCGCTGAACCTAAAGTGATTAAATACCTTTCGCCCCAAGACCACTGTGTCAATGGCCTGGATGACAGGTCTGAAAGCTTTAATGTCACAGCTAAATGTTTATTATCTATTTCTATAGGTTATACATCAGCAAAGCACCTGTTTTTAGTTTTAAAAACTCCCCATAATCAAATAGAATGTATATTTGATTATGGGGAGTATTTAAAACTAAAAACAGGTGCTTTGCTGATTTATGCTCTCTTACAAAAATATGCCATACAAATAGACTTGATTAACCTTTGCCTCTGAAGCAGGTTAAAGGGGGACCCTGGAGTATTTCAGTATGAAAATGCAGCCCTAAAATCAAACCAGCAAATGCCATATGCGGTGAATATGCAGGTGTCTAACGATGTTGTAATCCATGCTGGGGCTGATAAATTCCTTTAACCTTAGAGGCAAAAAGAGGTCAGAAATGAAAAAGTTCTGAAACACTAATATGCCTCTCCCATAGAATGCAAAATCTGGGTATAACAATGATCCATACTCCTCTGGTAAAAAATGGGAACTCTTCCAATACATTTTATCATGCATAACATGACCCCACAGGTTATAGCCTTATCCAAGGGAACTACCATAGGATGGGCTAATACCTGAAGGATAATTAACTGAAGAACGATTAATAGAAAAATCATTTGCATCTATGCCTGTTATAAGCTTGTATAATGTGGCTATTCCCAGAGAACCTTAAGTAAAACAGGCTTATACAAAAGGTTATTACCAAGGGAGATAGCTGGTTTACTTAGTACAAGTTCTTTTTATAACACTTTACAAAATCAAAATAAAGTGAATAAAACAGATGAAATGAAGCCTTTGTATATTTTACACAGTTGTAAAGAGTTGTGTTCTTTTAAGATAGAAGGCAGCAAACAAGCAGCTTATTGGTATTGTCTGAGAAAAGCAGAATTTTATAGCAAAGTCTCTTTATAGTTAAGCTTAGAAATGAGAAACTGATTTGCAGTCTGCAGTGTCCATATATCAAGAGGTATCAGGTTACAGCAGGCAGAGTGTGTGATGCAGAGAGAAGGAGAGAGCCAGATTTAACCAGTTGTGAGCACTTTAACAGTTTGTATGTCAGCAGAACTTTGGATAAGAATATATACAGCTAGAGACAATTGTATATAAAATTAATGATACTTGCGAGTGAGTTTAGAACTGCAGAGAGCGAAGTTGGCACTGAGTCAAAATGGATCACAGCAGGGAAGATGTTCTTATTTCCTGGTAGAGGTAAACACTCAGTAATGGAGCTGGCTGGAAAATCAGACTGCAGAGTTAACACAGACTTGCAAGAGTTGCTGCCAAAGACTGTTCCTTGAAGTGTAAAGCAGCAGGAAATGCTTCTTAGGTTTAGAAGCTGGAGAAATGACAACAAGGATTTCCTTTAACAGGTATAAAAGCAGGATCTGTAGATTTTAGCTTTAGAGCTTGAAGCAGAGTGGGAACTACAAACTTCAATTATCAAGCAAAGCACAGGTGTACTGAACATACCTTTAAAGGGAGGTGAAGGAGTGGGTTGGTCTTAGTTCTTAAAGCTACAGGAATATGACAATGCCAGAGGGACTATTTACAATTCAGTCTATTTATCCCTTCAGCTCAGAGGAAGGCATCTGTAAAATTGAAGAAGCCTCTCTAGTATTTGATCAGCCGATCAAACAGCAAGAATACCCCAATACCCAGAATCATGGGGGCAATGTAAATTGTAATCAAGGGGATCTTACCTCTGGGTTGAAAGAAGCCTATGAAATAGTACAGCCTGAAATCTTTCCAGGATTTCAGCAAATAGTCGAAGAGCTAATCTCTTTAGCTAATGGCTGTTGATGATGAATGCCAACAGCTACGAGAACTCCTGATGGAGTACAAGGATATTTTTGCTAGAAATTCTTATGACTGTGTGTAACAAATACGTTATAAATGCTACAAAAATAAGTTTTTGTTGCTCTTTTGTGAAAGATACTCAGGAGTCACTGATTACTCTTAGTAACAACACAGTGAGCTAGTTTTGATGTTAAGTAGTTTCAGATATAAGAGAGCAGATTTTATGCTTTAAGATAGTTCTCTCAGCGTGGGCTGGCTCTGATATGAGTAGCTTAGCAAGGAGATGCTAGTTTGAATTGGTAATAGAAGCAGTAAAAAGTCTTTTCACATATGATGAAGTATAATCTGATTGAGTCTTTCTGTCTTCACACACACACACCCGATCAATACATACACACACAGAAGCTCAGGTATTGAGAGGAATCCGGCAATGAGCAGAGATTAGGTAAACAGTCTTAGTATGAGTTCCGGTATTTGTATTAGTAACAGTTGATATAAGGTTTTGTATAAACACAAGTAATGAGAAAAGTTATATGCTTGAAGTGGTAACCGCTATGATACCTGACCTCCTCGGCGTGTTCAGTGTTTACACAGCAGCGGGTATGTACGTGACTGACTTCCGGTCCTGCAAACACCGTGTCCTTGCTGAGAGATTCTGCAAACAGCTGACTCCTGTCAGCGTAACGGTAAATGTACAAATGGAAGTTTCCTGAGAAAAGGCTGAGAAGAGGTTTACCCAATAATGCACAAAAAAGGAATAGTAGCAAAACTGCTAGCAAAATAACAAATAGAAAAATAGCAACAAAACTTGTAGTAGAAAGTTTGAAATACTGCAGTAACAATCAGAGCAATTAAGAAACTCAGATGCACAGCAGTGTTTGTCCTTCAATATTCAGGCAATGAGATACAGGAACAGGAAGCCTTTTATAGGGTTAGAGGCCAAACAGGTGATATACCTTAAAGGTATATCACATACCCCCCTCCTCAAGGCCCCCCAAGTCAAATCAGGAAGGTTTATTGGGGTAACGTCTGTGGAATGCAGAACGAAGCGAAGGAGCATGAACGTCCAAGTGAGAAACCCAGGAGTTTTCCTCCATACCATAACCTTTCCACTTAACCAAATACTGGAGAGTACATGAAGGCAGTCATAAGGTTTCAGTAGGGAGACGTGGAATACAGGGTGCAACCTACAATCAATGGGTAATTTCAACTTTACAGCATTTGGATTCACTATGGAAATAATACGGTAGGGTCCGATATATTGATTAGCTAATTTCTTGCTGGGGAGCTGAAGCTTAAGATGTTTGGTAGATAGTAGCACTAAGTCACCTATTTTGTAGAGAGGTGTTGGTGAATGATGATAATCATAATATTTTTTCTGACGATCTTTAGCCTCACTTAAATGTAGTTTGAGTATCTCCAGTCTGTCTTTCAATGTTGAGGTGAAATCAGTAACACTTGGACAAGAGACCGGGGCATGCGAAATGGCTATAGTGGATGGATTATATCCGTAAGTGGCAAAGAATGGAGTCATCTTTGTGGATGTTGATATCGAATTGTTATAAGAGAATTCTGCCATAGGTAGGTATTCAACCCAATCGTCCTGTAAGTGGGTTATGTAACATCTTAGGAACTGCTCTAAAGTCTGATTTAGGCGTTCAGTCAACCCGTTGGTTTGAGGGTGGAATGAAGTTGAGTACCTAGTCTCTATTTGTAAAAGTTTACAAAGTGATTTCCAGAGAGCTGAGGTAAACTGTGTACCCCGATCAGAAATGATGGTAGTGGGAATGCCATGTAAGCGTACTATGTGTTTCAAAAATACTCTAGCTGTAGTCATAGCAGTGGGTAGATTCTTGAGAGGGATGAAATGTGCAAGCTTTGTTAAGTGGTCAACAACTACTAATATTGTGGTAAAGTGTTGAGATGAGGGTAGATCTACTATGAAATCCATGGAGATGGTGGACCATGGCATAGACGGTATTGGTAGTGGTGAGAGATATCCAATTGGTTTTTTGTGTATAACTTTGTTTCTTGCACATATATCACATTTTTTTATATAGGAGATAATAGAAAGTTCCATTTGAGGCCACCAGAAGTAGCGTTTAATTAGCTCTGTCGTCTTTTGTATGCCTTTATGTCCTGCTAATACATTGTCATGATGATGATGTAAAATGACATCTCTGAGTGTTTTGGGAACATAGATTTTCTTGTTGTGAAGGTAAAGTCCGGTGGCTTCGTCTTTCTCACAGTCACTTGGTAACTCTGTCTCTTTAAGAGTTTCAGATAGTATCTCACTTTCAAGAGAGGTTAGGGATCCCAAGAATTTTTCTTGAGGAATAATCGGATTGAGGGTATCCAGACTCGAATTGACATTCGGTATTCGAGATAGTGCATCAGCTTTAGTATTACTGTTTCCAGGTTGATAGGTGATTAAAAAATTGAAACGGTCTAAGAATAAAGACCAGCGAACTTGTCGGGCCGAGAGAGTCTTGTTTTTCCGTAAGTATTCTAAGTTCTTATGGTCAGTGTATATTAGGAAAGGTTCTGGAGAACCTTCCAGAAGGTGCCTCCAATGCTCCAAAGCAGCTTTAATCGCTAGAAGTTCTTTATCTCCCACATTGTAGTTTAGTTCAGCTGGGAGTAAAGATCTGGAGTAGTACTCTATTGGATGTAATTCCTGAGTAGTTTTATCCTTCTGGGATAAGACAGCTCCTAGTACATAATTAGAAGCATCTACTTCTAGGATGAACTGTGAAGTATAATCAGGCAGGGTTAACACAGGTGCAACTGTGAATAAATGTTTTAGAGTAAGAAATGCTTTTTGAGCCTCGTCATTCCATTTGTAGTTACAGTTCTTTCTGGTAAGTAATGTGAGTGGCTTCACAATGTCTGAAAATTTATTTATAAATTTTCTGTAAAAATTGGAGAATCCCAGAAACCTCTGGAGTGCTCTCAGGGTTTTAGGTTGTGGCCAATTAGTTATTGCAATGATCTTGTCTGGGTCCATTTGAATTGTATTAGGTGAAATGATATATCCAAGAAATGTTATTTGTTGAACATGGAAATTACATTTTTCCATCTTTGCAAACAGTCGGTGCTCTCGTAGCCGTGTCAGGACCCATCTTACATGTTTTTCATGTTCTTTAAGGGATTTGGAATATACCAGAATATCATCTAGATAGATGATGACGCATATGTCTATGAGATCGTGAAATATTTTGTTAATAAAATATTGAAAAGTCGCTGGGGCGTTAGTTAAACCAAATGGCATCACGTTGTATTGGAATAAGCCATAGCGTGTCCTGAAGGCTGTTTTCCATTCATCCCCTTTTTTGATGCGAATTAAGTTATAAGCACCTTTAAGGTCTAGTTTGGTATAAATTGTTGCATTTGTCAATCTTTCTATCAATTCTGGTATCAAGGGGAGTGGGTAACGATTTTTTATGGTAATTGCGTTGAGGCCTCTATAATCTATTATGGGTCGTAGTGAGTGGTCCTTATTTTTTACAAAAAAGATTCCAGCTGCTGCTGGTGATGTGGAATGTGAAATAAAACCTTTTTTGAGGTTATCATCTAGATATGTGCGTAAGTGTTCGAGTTCGGTTTGAGATAATGGGTAGATTTTCCCATATGGGATTTGTGAACCAGGAATTATATCTATTGGACAGTCAAAGGGCCTATGAGGTGGTAAACTGTCCGCTTCTTTGAGATCGAACACATCTACCAAATCAGAATATGCCAATGGTAAACCAGTCTCCAGGCTGGATATCGAACAATGTGGAAAACAAGTTTTAGTACAGTAATCCGAACTTAAGAGAATGGAATTATGCGACCAATCTATGTTTGTATTATGTGTATTCAACCATGAGTACCCTAGAATTATTTCATGTCTATCAATAGGAATTATATCATAGACTAAATATTCTGTATGTCCATCTAGTGTTGTGGTAAGTAAAGGAATGGTGTGATGGGTTATAGGCCCTTTTTGTATTAAAGAACCATCAATTAATTTGACAAAGACTGGTTGCTTTTTACACACAACAGGAATTTTATTTCTATATACATAATCAGCATCTATATATATCCCAGATGCTCTGGAATCTATTAAGGCATCAGTCTGGGTATGTGTTTGATCCCACTGTAAAGAAATGAATAAAGTGAGTTGGTTTGGAGTAGGTGTTTTGGTTTTACACACAAATATAGTGGTCTTAATCTTACCCTTCTTTTGTTTGGCCAATAGAGGACATGAGGATACTGTGTGCTCTTTGTGTGCACAGTAAAGGCAAAGATTCGCCAGTCTCCTCCTGGTCTTTTCCTCTGCAGATAATGGTCCCTTGATAGTACCTATTTCCATGGGTGTGGATTGGTTTCTATCGTGACCTTGGGTAGTTTGAGTCATGCGTCTGGGGGTAGGATCATAGTAACCCTTTTCTGCCTTTCTTTCTCTTAATCTGCGATCAAGTGTAGTACTGAGTTTAATTAATGATGCAAGTGTCTCAGGCATTTCCAAACGAGATAGCTCGTCCTTCAGAGTCTCTGTGAGTCCCAACCTAAATTGATTTTTCAGGCTGATCTCATTCCAAAGAGATTCAGAAGCCCACATTTGGAAGTCAGTGGTGTATTCTTCCACTGTTCTTTTCCCTTGTTTGAGAGCTCTTAATTTTGTCTCTGCATTTAGCTGACTGTTTGAGTCCTCATATAAACTAGCTAAAGCAGAAAAGAATTCTTGAAGTGAATCTAATATTGGGTCATTGTTCTCAAAAAATCTATTAGCCCAAGTCCGCGGTTCACCAATCAAATAAGAGATAGTTGTGCAGACTCTGATTCTATCTGTAGGATAGGTACGTGGCTTCATAGAAAATAAAAGGAAGCATGCATTTTTAAAGTCACGGAACTCTGACCTTTTCCCTGAGAAGGGTGTAGGTGTTTGTATGTGTGGCTCAGGAAGCTGTGGTTCCTTAGGGGTTAATGAATCCTTTATCAAGGTTTTGATAGCTGTGTTTTCAGCTTTAACTTCATTTAATGCATGAGCTAAGAAATCTAACTTCTGGTACACATTATTAAATTCCTTTTTGATTTCATTAGGATCCATGGTTTAATAACCTGATACTAATGTTTATATGGCCTGAATATTATGTAACAAATACGTTATAAATGCTACAAAAATAAGTTTTTGTTGCTCTTTTGTGAAAGATACTCAGGAGTCACTGATTACTCTTAGTAACAACACAGTGAGCTAGTTTTGATGTTAAGTAGTTTCAGATATAAGAGAGCAGATTTTATGCTTTAAGATAGTTCTCTCAGCGTGGGCTGGCTCTGATATGAGTAGCTTAGCAAGGAGATGCTAGTTTGAATTGGTAATAGAAGCAGTAAAAAGTCTTTTCACATATGATGAAGTATAATCTGATTGAGTCTTTCTGTCTTCACACACACACACCCGATCAATACATACACACACAGAAGCTCAGGTATTGAGAGGAATCCGGCAATGAGCAGAGATTAGGTAAACAGTCTTAGTATGAGTTCCGGTATTTGTATTAGTAACAGTTGATATAAGGTTTTGTATAAACACAAGTAATGAGAAAAGTTATATGCTTGAAGTGGTAACCGCTATGATACCTGACCTCCTCGGCGTGTTCAGTGTTTACACAGCAGCGGGTATGTGCGTGACTGACTTCCGGTCCTGCAAACACTGTGTCCTTGCTGAGAGATTCTGCAAACAGCTGACTCCTGTCAGCGTAACGGTAAATGTACAAATGGAAGTTTCCTGAGAAAAGGCTGAGAAGAGGTTTACCCAATAATGCACAAAAAAGGAATAGTAGCAAAACTGCTAGCAAAATAACAAATAGAAAAATAGCAACAAAACTTGTAGTAGAAAGTTTGAAATACTGCAGTAACAATCAGAGCAATTAAGAAACTCAGATGCACAGCAGTGTTTGTCCTTCAATATTCAGGCAATGAGATACAGGAACAGGAAGCCTTTTATAGGGTTAGAGGCCAAACAGGTGATATACCTTAAAGGTATATCACACTGTGGGACTACAGACTTGCACATTGCAAGAATCCAAATAGATCCCAATGCACCACCTGTCTTTGTTAAACAATACAGACTTCCTTTAGCCTCATATGATTCTCTTGCAGAAATCATAAGGAACTTGGAAGAAAGAGGTATTATCAGACAGATGCATAGCTCTTATAACAATCCTATTCAAGGTGTTCTTAAGCCTAATGGACAATGGCATTTGTGTGTTGACTTAACACAGCTAAACAAACGAGTGTACATGTCTGGCTGGCCTTTGCCATACATTGACCTGTGCCTAGCGCAGATGCAGGGATCTAAAATATTCACTGCCATTGATTGTGCACAGGGATATTGGACCATAAAGTTACATGAAGAGGACCAGTATAAGCTTGCATTCTCGTTCCAAAAGGTCCAGTATGCATTCCAGAGACTCCCATTTGGATACATAAATTCAGGACATTAATTTGCTGTATTCATAAAGGGGGACCTTATCTTATGTTGATGATGTTTTAATCAAAAGCACAGACTTTGAAAAACACATCACAGAGTTTAAACATGTCCTCAGCCAACTTAAAAGGGCAGGTGTCAAATTATCTCTATGAAAAGCTCAATGGTGCCACACTCATGTAAACCTTTTGGGACACTAAGTTACTTCTGAAGGGTTAAATCCTCAGAAAAAAAGGTGGAAGCTATAATAAATTCTAAGAACCCAACTAACTTAAAGGAATTGAGATCATTCCTGGGTATGACGAATTATTTTAGCAAATTTATTGAAAATTAAGCAGAATTAGCTAAACCACTCTTACTTCTTCTAAAGAAGGATGTGAAATGGCACTGGAGTGAGACTCAAGAGACAGCTATCAGAGAGCTAAAGAGAAAACTCACTCAAGCACCTTGCTTAGCGTACCCTGAGGGTGGTAAACCTTTCTACTTAGAAACAGGTTACACAGATATAAGCATAAGTGCTGTTTGATACCAAAAGCATGATAATTTAGGCAAAGTCATTGCTTATGCGAGCCAAACTTTATCCCAAGTAAAAATTAAATTTAGCGATTGCGAAAAAGCCCTCTTATCTATTGTATGGGCTCCACAAAATTTCCGCAGCTAAATACAGGTTGAGAAAACTATTGTAGAAACGGCCCACCAGCCTTTGCTATATCTGCAAAGTGAGAGAATAAGAGATAGGAATTTGTCTAATAGCCGCATAACAACTTGGACTCTTTCCTTACAAGGCTGGCCTTTAGAAATTCGCTATAAGCAAAACAAAAAGAATCCAGTCGCACAAGGGCTTGCTGAGCTCCATGACTGTACTGCTAAGGATCATGGGGAAGAGTTATCAGAAGATGATTTCCTGGAGAAACAATTGCTTTCCCCGTATAAATTATACAATGAGGACCATTGTCAAACATTACCTTGGGTATATGTAGATGGTTGTTCTTACCATGCCACTAAATGAAAATGAGCACAGATTAGTAGCCGGCATTGGTATAACTTGGGCAATGGATTCCCAAACATTTCTGTAGGTTTTAACATTGGACCAAGATCCAGTCAAGTTGAAGAACTAACTGCTGTTCTAAAAACCATTGAGATGGCTATTGAACACAGTATTCATAAATTTGTGATCATTACTGACTCAAATTACGTGTGTGACAGTTTTGTTGAATACCTGCCAACTTGGAAAAGAAATGGCATGCAGAAAATTAACAATAAAACAAGTCAAACATGGCAAGTTGTCCTGCGAGATTGATAATCTATTGGTGTCCAATAATTTAACCATACACTGGAAAAAGACCAAGGAAATGATCTTGCAGATTCATTAGCCAAACAAGGAGCCATAACTGGAGAATTCCTTAATATCGACCACTTAATGGGTGCAATTCAGGTAGAAGCCATTACCAAAAGCCAGACTAAACAACAGAGTGAGCCTAACCTCCTGGAACAATGGAGTCAGGATTCTCCTAGTGAGGACCTGATCACTAGTCAAAAGGAAGACCCCATTGTAGGCATCTTCTATAAACACATAGAAGATCCTGAAAACAACCCCATCTCAAAAGATGATATATTGGTAAGAAAATCCAGATCACAATTCAAGTTACAGGATGGCTTATTAGAACCTCCAAAACTGGCATCCAGCAATGGGTGGTACCTACAAAGTTCAGAGGTCTAATGCTTCAACATGCCCATGATGCTTACACATCTGGTCATCGTGGTGCCAAACTGAGGTATGAAATATTACGTGACTACGCCTTTTGGCCGCATATGTTGAAGGATGTTCAAACCTACTGTCAAGGTTGTTTAAACAGTTCCAACCAACTGCGCCAACGCATAGAGCGCCATTGCTGGGGGATGATAATGCCATGGTCAGATATACAAATTGATTTTATTGGTCCAGTAACAAGGTCATCAAGAGGTAACAAATACATGTTGACAGTAAAATGCCTGTTCACTAAATGGATAGAGTGCATCAGTGCACCTAACAATAGTGCTAAAACATGCGCAGCTTTGCTCATCAACCACATGTTTTCCAGATTTGGTTTACCCCAGAGAATCGAATCCGATCGGGGAACCCACTTCACTAGCGAAGTGATGACCAAAATGTGGAAAATACTAGGGCTTAAAAGAAAGCTCCATATTGCATATAGAGCTGCCTCAAGTGGTGGTGTAGAGCGTTACAACCAGTCCATTGTGAAAATCCTCAAAAAGTTTGTGAATGAAACAGGTAAAGACTGGGATGTAAAATTACCTCAAGTTCTAATGGCATTAAGACCAACTCCAAGTAGTGCTACTAAGATGTCACCTTTTGAATTGATGACTGATAGAAAAATGGTTCTACCTCAGCATCTACTGTACCGTACATCAGACTAGAACTGCCAATATGCATCAATATGTGGAGAACTTAAGGAAGCACCTGCAATATGCCTTTTCATTGGCTCAAATGAACTTAGAGAAGGCTGCAACTGCCACTAAAACCTATTATGATCTCTAAACATCCAAAAGGGAATATGACATAAATGATAAAGTTTATCTTTATAATTTTGGAAGAGATCAGGTTAAGGAGAAGATATTTCTTCCATCATGGAAGGGTCCTTTTGTCATTACTGACAAAACATCTCCAATTGCCTATAAAATTAGGATCCCTAAAAATGATACTTTTATGGACAAATTGGTCCATATTAACCAGTTGCGAGCGTGCCATCCTAGATCCCAACTACAAGTTATAGAGGGAGAATGAAGTGTCATATCCCTAAATGCACTAAAGAAATATTGTAGTTTAAAGATGCCTAGCTAAAGAGCATAAGGGCTCAAAAGTAACAGACTCTCTTCATAGAAGACTGTCTATGATGCATACTGACAAGACACCTACCAAATACCACTGACTGTAAGCCAATTCAAATAAATGTGTCCTACATCTATTTAAAATTGGAAGGGGGATTTATGTAAGGATATCTGTGAGTGTTATTAAATAATATCTCATTCTGAAGCACAGATTTCAAGAACAAAGGAATTGCTTTCAAAGGTTTCCTGCGTAAGGTGTGAAGTTAAAGTTCCTATCAGATCACCGATAACCTCCTTATTGTTTAAGACAAGCTAGGTAAAAAGGGGAAAACATTTGGTTCAATTAGTGAGGACAGGGAAAGAGCCTAAATGCCTGTAAGGACTTCTTTGAACACATCACAAGCCAGAATATCCCAATTATCCATTTCAAAGGAGGCCTGTATAAATAATTTTTCCCTATCTGAAAAACCAGTTGCTCCGGCTGTAAGGATAATGGAATATACAACCATTCTCAAAGGATGTAGCTCGTCTCATCTAGGTGTTAAATTGTCCCTGCTGAGTTAAAATATACATTCTCATCCCAGACAAAGTGGAAATGTAAACTGTGTTTTTTTTTTTTTTTTTTTAAAAAAGAGAAATTCATCTAAATGAACTGTATAATTCTCAAAGATTTAATGGATACTCAGACTGTATAAATTTATATATATATATCCTGAGAAGTGCCTAACAATAACATATTAGATAAATATTTGATGACCTTAATAAATAGCTGTATAGTAAATGTATAAATGTTTATTTCAAAATAACATCTGTTTCTTTATTTTTCAGACAGCAAGATGTCCAAGGAATATTAGTCAGAAACATAAATCTATGCACTCAAAAATTATTAGAAACATGAAATATACTGTATTCATTTAAGATACAATATAATGCCAGGATGTTAAAAACTATGATTCTGTGAAGAAAAAATAATTAACAGTAAACTGCTTATTAATATGATTACTAGAAGTATACTCCTATTTCATATTAAAATAATCAGTATATGCTCCCAGGTATATTTAGCATATGATTTATTAATACTGGAAATTATAGTCAATAAAATAAACATTTTAAAAGTTAGATAATTAAACTGTAGCAGCATTGATGGTAAAACTGCATTTCTGGGTGTCTGCTGCCATCTATAGATCAGAGATGGTATTGCAGCCAAAAGATAAATTGCTACTCAGTGAGGCGTCTCCCAAATAACCAAGAGATGTTCAGCTCAAGGGGCCTATCACAGACAAGCTTCTGTGGGGCGTTTCCAATTTCACCAATGATTAGAATAAAAAGGGGTGGGGTTATATCACGTGATATAGCCCCATGCAAGAGAAAACAACGTTTTTTGGTGCTGAATTTTGACTGACAAACTGTTGCCTTGGAATCCCGTCTCTATAAAGCAAATCTGGGCCTAACTTTCATCCATCTTGCAAAAATACCCCTTTTAATTTATGAGGTGAAATTGGACTTATAGGAGAAAGCTGAGACACTCATTTGTTTATGTTGTAACGTATGGCAGTGACTATAATTTAATATTTTAAAGCAAATACATTCATTGTTGCTACAGTAATTGAAGCTAGTAAGAGCACAATTGGTATTTTAAGCTTATGTTCATAGTCCTGTGTAGTTTAACTAGTCATTATTGACTAGTTAAGTCAGGCCTCTTATTGTAAGTAAATCTCTCTGGTGTGCATTAAGTTATTTGCAGCTATACATATATATATATATATAGAAATACACCAAGGTTTCAAAGTTATGCGCACATAAAGTCCCTTTAGTAACGTTCAAAAAGCCGGTTCAGTAATGTGGTAAATATGCACAATACCTTATATCTGCTGGAAGATCATTTCCCGGAGTGTAGGAGATGTGTGACGGATAGGAGACCTGCAGCTGCAGCGCCCTGAGCATGTCCGTTGAGCTCCAAAATAAGGTAGATATCCAAGGTAGGAGGGCGCCAGTAGCGCAAAAAAGTACTCCTTAACGTTTATATAAAAACTTGAAGTTTATTGTTAACAGGGTAAAAACATGACAGCATAAGCAGCTGTAAATAGCACTAAAAACACAATGCCAGAATTTATTTTATTGTGGCTAAATAAGAGGATGTTTCAGGCCAGATTAATTGGCATATAAATTGACTGTTGCATTAATAATATACAATTTATGGTGTTTTAATTGAAGTTATATAGGACCATTTGTGGGCTAAATTGTTTAATTATACTTTTCTGAAAGTTCTCTTAGATTTATTGAGATTCAGTAAGATTTCTGTGAAGTATCATGTTATATTGTTAACTAAGCACTGTTAAGTTAGCAGTCCATATTTCGGCATTGGACTAAGAATTGTTGGCTAATTATAGACTGTTCTGGTATTTTCATTTGTGGTATTTTAATAAGCGATTCATTGTGAATAAGGTTAATGCGCAGAAATATCTTTATAGCTGGCTTTGTATAGAATAGTTATAACAGCATAGACATACTTATATTGGCCATAAGTAATATGATATTTACTACCTAAATATAATCTTTGTGTCTATAAAGATAACTAATCAGAACAAAGGATTAAATATTAATTTTTAATAATAGTGTTGCTGTCAAATTTATAGATATCTCAGTAGCGATATTTTGGAGTGCACTACAGATTTAATATCTTACTGAAGTGTATTGACAAAGCTCTGCTATATCAATTGTAGATATTGCTGAAAATAGTTTTATACTGCTATTAATTATTAAAATTAATAATTACAAGACATATCAACATAATTGGAGGTTACTGCTGAGATAATAATAAATAATATTGTAACTTAGTATACACAACAGATAGATTTTAGTTTTTTTTCTTCTGTGCTCTCCGTTGACTTCTATGGGTTGTGATATTTGGTTAGCGTGTGTCGGGTTTTACTCGCGCGCAAACTTTTTATTTTCAAATTGTGGTACCAAACACATGCAAACAGCCTCTGTCTACCGAAGTTAACGCTCCAGTGTGATAATTAAATAGCGCGTGGAATGTGATTGCAAAAGTTAATCCTGTCCATGCTTCATATGGATGACTTTTCAGATATCCAGTCCAATATTTTTTCCATTATGGTGTAATCGATTATCATTGTGATTATCCTAATGTTGAAAAAGGTGTAAAGGTGTATAAGAAGCTGAAAAAACACAATTAACTAAATTGGATTTGAACTCTGCTCCATAACTAGTCCGCTTGCACATCTGAGTATGTACTTGCAAGTGGCAGGGTACTGCTAAAATATTTTTACAATATATTTGCACTTGAAAAATGCTTTTAATCAAATTAGAAAAGAACCACAGTGCATTTTACATTCAAGCTCTTTATTTCTCATAAAAGCTACTTCATCCATTCACTAAACATATCATGCTGCGAAAAGGGCATCTTAAACTGGTGTGAAACATATTTCTCAGCCTTTATAAATGATTGTTTTTCTTTTAAAAACTTGTAATAATCCAAACCTCATCCTAAACTGCTCAACCATGTCATTTACACAAAGCAGCAGGTTTAGAAAGTCCTTTTTCTCAAGTGCTTTTTGTCTCCTAATATACTTAAAAGCCCACATAAATCCAACCACAGCCAGTTTAAAAATAATTGTTTCTAAGACTTAGGGAGGTCCAGCATCTTATAAATTATAGATATGGCTCTAATACTTCAGGATTTAAAAGTGTAATCATTAAAGAACAGTGAGTAAAAGGAAGCTGTGTACAATAATTGCTGTTGGCACCAATTAAAGAGATTTTAGCTCAAAACATGATGCAAACACGTTACAGCATATTTTATAAAAAACATTGGGATCTGTTCATGAAAAGAAAAAGGAACAAAGAATTACACTTAAAGGGACATTAGACACTAGATTTTTCTTTGCATAAATGTTTTGTAGATGATCCATTTATATAGCCCCTACAGTTTTTTTTTTTTTTGTTTTTTTTAAATGTATAGTTTTGCTTATTTTTAAAAAACATTGCTCTGATTTTCAGACTCAACCAAGTCCCAAAGTTTTAGGAGAATACTGATGTATACCTACTCTAGCTTGCTCCCGTTTGTGTAAAGAGTCTTTTCATATGCAGACGAAGGGGGAGAGGGAGAGCGTCTGCTATTTCCCACTTGCAGTGGGTGTTCCTGCTACCTTTTTAACAGAGCTAAACTGGGAGCTTCTAAGTAAGTTTTTAAATGGTTTTATACTGGATTTTTATATCAGTATTTGTGCATATTATTCTTTATAGTAGTGTCTATTACATGCAGTTATATGAAAATTGGTGTATACTGTCCCTAACAGTATTTTTTTTTAGCATTCATAATTCTACCTACTGTGATCTTATCTCAATACCAGATCATAGACTTCTGCACATGCCCAAAAGGATTTTGAAAATGTGCTCATGCACTGATTGGGGTACAAACACTGTAAATGTGATTAAAATTCACTTGAGCATGTTCACATTTGCGCATATAAGCATTTATGTAATCGCCATGATAGGCTCATGGCGCCTACAGAACGTTCTGATTAGACGTATGGAAATGTTAAATATTATTTATGATGGGACTACCAGCTCCATTCCTGTTATCTGTTTTAAATTCCTTTAAATACACACAATAACTATCACAACTATTTATTTCATTAAAAGGATATTCTAGTGAACAACAGTACATTATGTATGCAGGGAAACTTTGCAATGCACATCATGTTGTAAATCTCTAATGATGGTAGTGCAGTTTTTATTCAGGACGCTCCATCCTGAAAGGGGAATCCGAATGGCCTGAGAGTAGACCATCAACGTCCTGAATAAAGACAGCACCACCATTGTTAGATATTTGTACAGTTACACAGTGAAGGAGGAACCGGGGCAGGCAGCGTCTTTTGAAGGGAAGTCATTTTTTAACCCCTTAATGACCGGACCATTTTTCAATTTTCTTACCCTTAATGACAGAAAGTCTGCCAGTACTAAATAAAAGGAGTTTTTTTATTTTATTTTTAAAAAAAATGTATTCTGCTGTAATGGAGCCCTGCCTTAGCCCCCAACCTCCCTGATCCCCCACCAAACAGCTCTATAACCCTCCCTGCTACTTAATTGCTGCCATCTTGGGTACTGGCAGCTGTCTGCCAGTACCCAATTTGCCCCCAAAAATATTTATAAATTTTGCCCCCAAAAATATTTATAAACTTTTCTGTAGTGTAGCAGCCCCCCCTCAATACCCCCAACCCCCCCCAGATCCTTTTATATATATATATATTTTTTTTTTTTATGTTTTGAACTTTTTTTTTTTCATTGGTGTCAGTGGCTAATATGCGCGCGCGCGCCCCACGTGCACGCCTCCATATCGAGGCATCACTGCAATACCCTGAGAGCTGCTGGAAGCAATTACGATCGCTTCCAGCACTCTCTTAAACAACTGACGTACCAGGTACGTCCATTGTCACTAACTGCTAGTTTTTGCAGGACGTACCTGGTACGTCAGTTGTCATTAAGGGGTTAAAGGGACACTGAACCCAATTTTTTTCTTCTGTGATTCAGATTGAGCATGCACTTTTAAGCAACTTTGTAATTTACTCCTATTATCAATTTTTCTTCATTCTCTTGCAATCTTTATTTGAAAAATAAGGCATCTAAGCTTTTTGTTCAGACTCTGGATAGCACTTTTTTATTGGTGGATGAATTTATCCACCAATCAGCAAGAACAACCAAGGTTGTTCACCAAAAATGGTCCGGCAGCTAAACTTACATTCTTGCATTTCAAATAAAGATACCAAGAGAATGAAGACAATTTGATTATAGGAGTAAATTAGAAAGTTGCTTAAAATGTCATGCTCTATCTGAATCACGAAAGAAAACATTTTTATCTTTTTTACTCTTTTGTTCTAACATCATGTTAAACAATGTAGAATTTTTTTACCCTGTTTTGTACTTTCCCCATGCAGATCTAAAAATCATTAACAGCATTTTGCTTGCCTGACAGACAAACCAGGTGACTCAAATCAGAGGATTCCAGTGTTCTGAGACTGGCACAAGCTGAGTGCAGAAGATACCTAAAGATCTGATTGTTAATAAAATACAAATGCTACCTTTTTATAACAGCATTTGTATTATGTTGCACCAATACAGCCCCAACAGATCAATTAATAGCATGTACTTTTAAGTTTATAGGCTGGATGTTCAGTTATCAAAATATACAAGAAATGTAAAATCAAGCACATCTTTATTTGTGGCTGAAAACTAATAACATCTTTCTCCTATATTTTATCATTTAAGTCATTTTACACAATTAATTTTAAATTATTAATAAATCAACAGTTTAGTTATTAGATTTTCTTAAATACAAAATACTGGATATTCATATAATCAAAGGGACAGTAAGCAACATGTAATTACAAGACATTTTTGTTGTGCTTCTAAAGAATAACAACATTTTTATAACCAACAAACAGCCTTTTTTCTGCAATTATTTTTCAATACCTAAACTCCACTCACCATTTGCCTTATTTAGATGAACCAATCTAGGCTTTATTCAATAGACAACCAGACTAGCCACCGTCATAAAGTTAGTATAGAAATATTTGTAGTTATCATTTAAAGCCAATTAGGGACAGACATGTAGCAGAGTTAGCATTGAGAAGTTAGCAGGTGCTATTTCAATTTCTGAGTATTAGAAAGTGCTCCATTTTAAATGAAAATATATTGCAAAGCTGTTTTATTATACATAAATAAACATTTTATATAAAATTATCAAGGTGTTTACTGTTCATTTAAAGGGACACTGTACCCAAAACTTTTCTTTCGTGATTCAGATTGAGCATGACATTTTAAGCAACTTTCTAATTTACTCCTATTATCAAATTTTCCTCTTTCTCTTGGTATCTTTATTTGAAATGCAAGAATGTAAGTTTAGATGCCGGCCCATTTTTGGTGAACAACCTGGGTTGTCCTTGCTGATTGGTGGATAAATTCATCCACCAATAAAAAAGTACTGTCCAGAGTACTGAAACCAAAAAAAAGCTTAGATACCTTCTTTTTCAAATAATGATAGCAAGAGAACGAAGAAAAATTGATAATAAGAGTAAATTAGAAAGTTGCTTAAAATTGCATGCTCTTTCTGAATTACAAAAGACAATTTTTGGGTACAGTGTCCCTTTAAGTCCCAAATTGAAATGTACTCAGTATTGCTATCATGGTAGAGATTGAACAAGGGTAGGGACATTCATACACTGTAAAATCAGATTTTTGTGTAATTTTAAAACATCTCATATTTTTATGGTTAGACCTACACATGTTCTGCATAAATTGCTAGATGGTACATAATGACAGCCAATATAAATGTTATTTTCCGATTTTTTGATGACTATTTTTAATTGAACAATATGGGGTAGATTTACCAAAGTTGAGCGAACATGTCCGCTCGATCTTGCTAAATGCCAACAGCATAGGCTGTCAGCATTTAACAATGCACAAGCATTTTGGGTAAAATGCTTGTGCTATGTCGCCCCCTGCTCACTCGCAGCCAATCGGCCGCTAGCAAGGGCCGTCAATCATCCTGATCGTATCGGATGGGGATGATTTCAGTTAACTTACATTTCTGGCAGACCAGAAACGATGGGGCGTTATTATGTGTAAATCGTAGTTTAAAGGGCATATTTAGCATGCTCCTGAAGGCTCGCCGGAAACAGAAGTTATGAAGCAGCATTCTAAAGACCGCTGCACCATAACCTGTCCACCTGCTTCGAGGCGGCAGACAGAAATTGACAGAAATCAACCTGATCGAATACGATCGGGTTGTTTGACACCCCCTGCTAGCGTCCGAATCTGCAGGGGGTGGTATTGCACCAGCAGTTCACAAGAACTGCTGGTGAAATGATAAATGCAGAGAGCATATGCTGTCGGCATTTATCAATGTGCAGCGGACATGATCGGCTATATCGGATCATGTCCGCTCGCACCATAATAAATAGGTCCCTAAGTATGGGAGCACCAAAAATTTATTTGAAATATTTAGGTAATAATAACACCCATGCTGATCCTTACCATGTACGACATATAGACAAACACAAAATAATGTGTATGTATGTTTTGTTTTGATTTTGCATTTAATATGGTGGTGTTTTCTAATAAAATTGTGTTTCTGCAAACTGAAGTTAGTTTGTAACATTGTTTGGTCTGCTGAAATAAAAATGAGCCAAACTAAGTTAAAATTTAATTTATTTAAAATTCAGAGTTAGCGCTATTACATTGTCTTTTCATTATGTACTTATTGATTATGCAATTCTACTGTATTTATCTGTCGTTTAACTACAACAATTATTATTATGAGTGGCAAGACAGTGCAATCATTCTATTGAGATTTTCCATATCTAACAATTTATTCATCTATCAGAGATTAAAATGATTAATTAGATAGCAGCTGTCACGCTAAAATAAACGATGACACACAGTTGTGACTTTCTTCTCTAGCTTAAACTGTGGTTATGCATTCACACATTGTGAAACATTGGTTAAAAAAAAGTCAGACTTCAGATGTTCTGTTGGGCCATTGGCATAATTACTATATTAACCCCACTACCTCTGAATACAAAGAAGTGTACATTAAAAATAAAGTTTTAGTAATTTTGATAAATATTATTAAAGTACAGATTAAGAATAATGAATAAAAGTATAATATACTGTGTTAAATAGAATATGATGTACAGATTGTCATAGTGAAGTCCAGTATGCATAAGCAGTGGGTTTTAAAATAGGAATTAAAAATGAACAGTGGATTAGAAAAACATATCTTTTTAAATACCTGGATATATATGAATAGATTAAAACCATCTGATAATTATTCATCTCAAGTTTCTAATAAGGCAACTATCAGGTAGTCATTTGTAGGACGAAAATTTGTGTAGATGATAGATTCATTCTTAAAAATTATATGATTCTGGTGTTAAAAAAAAAATACCCTTTAAAATGTTTTAGTTAAATTAAGTAGGTGCCAAATTTAAAGGGACATAAAACCCAATTTTTTTCTTTCATGTTTTAGAAAGAGCATACCATTTTAAACAACTTTACAATTTACTTCTATTGTCTAATTTGCTTCATTCTCGTGCTATACTTTGCTGAAAAGCATATCTAGATAGGCTCAGTAGCTACTGATTGGTTGCTGCACATAGATGCCTTGTCTGATTGGCTCACCCATGTGCAATGCTATTTCTTCAACAAGGAATATCTAAAGAAAGAAGCAAATTACATAATAGAAGTAAATTGGAATGTTGTTTAAAATGGTATTCTCTATCTAAATCACTAAAGAAAATTTTGGGGTTTAGTGTCCCTTTAAAGGGACATAATACTCATATGCTAAATCACTTGAAACTGATGCAGTATAACTGTAAAAAGCTGACAGGAAAATATCACCTTAGCTTCTCTATGTAAAAAAGGAAGATATTTTACCTCACAATCTCCTCAGCTCACCAGAGTAAGTTCTGTGTAAAAAGTTATACTCAGCTGCTCCCAGCTGCAGGTAAACAAATTTAAAAAAATGAAGAAATGAACAGCAGCCAATCAGCATCAGCAGTGCTGAGGTCATGAACTCTTACTGTGATCTCATGAGATTTGACTTAACTCTCATGAGATTTCATAGTAAGCTTCCTTTACCTGATTGGTGAAATAATATGAGAGTGCACGATGCTAGTCCCTTCAGATGTCCCAGGACAAACACACTAAAATGCTGCTTAGAGATCCTTTACAATGGGAGGTGGATACTGAGGAACTTTTGAGGTAAAATATCTTTCTTTTTTACATAGAGATGTTCAGGTGATATTTTCTAATCAGCTTTTTACAGCTATGCTGCATCACTTTCAAGTGTTTAAACATTTGGGTATTATGGCCCTTTAAGTCTCTGGTTCATTTTTCACTGTCTGAAGCTATCTACAATGTTTTAATTTTTTTTTGTTAACATACTAAATGTTATTAATATCTAAAATGTAGGGCGCTTTTTTTTTGTTCTTTTGTTACCTGTTTAGACAGTAAGCATTTCTCAAAATTTTGTTTATTAAAGAAAATTACAGTTTCTCCAGTTTCCATAAGTATGATTTACGGTATAAACAAACAAATTATGCGTACGTCTAGGTGAAGTCATTTATAATATCAACAATATAAACATATTTATAAAGAAACAAAAATAACATTTTTGTAATTCCCCATTGATTATATTTTTGCAAAAATATATAAAATAAATAGATGTTATAGACACAGAATGCATGGATAGATATATAGAGATAGATATATGATAGATAGATAGATAGATAGATAGATAGATAGATAGATAGATAGATAGATAGATAGATAGATAGATAGATAGATAACCTTCCTAAAAAAATAAAAAATGAAAGCAGTTATCCTCAAAATATTTTTTGCAAGAACATGGCTTAAACCATATTTTCAAAATTCCCATGCTTTAGTTGTGACACTTAAGTGGGATCATGTTTCACACTTCATACATCTGCATTCCAGAGATTAACATGTCACATTTCATTATGTCAGGTCTTTGCATTATATCTTAACCTACAAGATGCAAAAGCAACACTGGATGAAATGTCATCCTTCAATTACATCAAAGCCAGAGTTAGAACAATGCAGACAATATTTTTGTTTTAAGACAAATAATATTAATTAAATCATGGCTTTAATGCATATTTATACTATTTAAATATATATTTTAAGTACAAGAAAAGGAAGTTCCATAAACATATTACAAAATACACTTAATTGCTCTACAAATAACCAATAATAAAAATAAAATACACTTAATTGCTTCTATTACATATATGCCGTATTCAATACAATGAGAAAGTTCCCACAAATTATATTTTCTTGCCTCCAAGTATTACTTATGTTTTGATTACTTTCTCTATAAGTATGAATTAACATGTATATTTCATTAATATAGACCTATATATGATATACAATAAATAATATAAATATGTCATTTATTGGTATCAGATAACTATCATATTAACACTTAATGTCATATTATCTTGAGAATGTTATGGCTTTCAAAACTTATTACAGAAATTTGAAATTGCAACATCTAATTATACTTGATAAAGGGGATTATATCCTTCTTATGTAGGCTTATTGTAGATATGAAGGATCATACCGTAGTGCAGTGCCATTCTATATGAGTCCCAATTATATTTCATAAAGAAATAATGTAGTACATGAAGGTATTTTATTTCAAATATATACTGTGTAGAGAGGTTCCACTAGCTCACGTTGATTTAATTGCAGCAGTGGGCACAACGGAAGGAAAATAACTTGTCTGAGGTCACAGAGAGCCATGAGAAAATCCCAGGAGATCTAATCATCAATCCCTGTTCTAGCATTAACCCACTCACCCTGCTGAACTATTCAACTAAACCATTTCTTACAAGTACCAGTTCCCACAGTCACTGTCTTCTGTTGGTAAACTGCATGTCCTGCACAAGGCAGAAGCATCGATCCAGAGAAAACGCCAATTAAACTGTGTAAGGGCACCACTTAAGGAATCATTAGCAAATTATCTATGGTAGCGTGCCTTTAAGATCATACAAGCTCAGATTTCTTTTAAAGACATGAAAGGATTTCAATTACTTTTGAACTAATAATAGTTGGTTGGTTCACTACTTCATTTATTTCCAGTGTTTATATTTTTAGCATCCATAACAGATTATTTTAATATCATAACATATGTAGTGTTCATATAGTATAATATAGTTATCATTTTTAAATTATATATACATACTTGAAAACCCAGGACATACTTAAAAACGAGAGAAATCTCAATGTATCCTTCCTGGTAAAATATTTTATATATATATATATATATATATATATATATATATATATATATATATATATATATATATATATATATATATATATATATATACTACACAGTTAATTTTCAGGTCTAATTGATGTTGTGGAAAAAAATATGATTTATAATATATGGAAAAGGACCGCAGTCCCATACCGCAACAGGTACACATTCCATTGCCCTGCAAAACTCACAACCCTCCATATATTTTTGTTTAGTAATTTTCACTATGGGCTTTGTACCCAGGCTTGGCTGATGTTAACTACCTGTGTCACTGAAAGCTGTGCAGCTGTCAGTGAGTATTTAGGGCTGTGAGTTTTGCAGGGTCATGGGATATGTACCCATATGTACTGGTTTGAGAGTAATGTCCGTTTCCATGTTTTGTATGTGACTAGGGAGATTACCAAGGGTCTGTTTCACCTTTGTTTCTAGCAGTTCATAAAGTGCTGTAAGTCGGATAAACTAGCGAGTATCCATCATCAAACCCACATCAGAACTAATAAAAGTATTAATCCCTAAACCGACAACCTCCCCCACAACGCAATATGCATAATTAAACTATTAAGTCCTATATCCGCCATCAAACCCATACCGCAAGTAATAACTAAACTATTAACCCCTAAATCCGCCAACCCCAACATCGCAAGCTACCTATTAAAACTATTAACTCCTAATCCGCCATTAACCCACAACGCAAACTACCTATTAAAGTATTAACCCCTAAACCGCCAAAGCCCACAATGCAATAGACCTATTCAAGTATTAACCCCTAAACCGCCAAAGCCCACAATGAAAATAAATAATTAAATTACTAAGCCCCCTAACCTAACACCCCCTAACCTAACGCCCCCTAAATGAACCCAAATTACCTAAAATTCAGAATACTAAAGTTACTAACTATTACAATAAAAAAAAACTAATACTACTTTAAAAACAAAACAAAAAGAAAACTATAAATTAAAGGGACAGTGTAGTCAAAATTAAAATTCTGGTGTAGACCGTCCCTTTAAGCTAGAATTACATAAAATAAAAAAATCTAAGATTACAGAAAATAAAAAACAAAATTATCAAATTTTAAAAATATTATACCTAATCCCTATAATAATAAAAAAGCCCCCCCCCCCCAAAAAAAATAAAAATAAAAACACCCCCTACTCTAAGAATAAACTACCAGTAGCCCTTAAAAGGGCTTTTTGCAGGGCATTGCCCCAAGATAAACAGCTCTTTTACATTAAAAATACACAAAGTCCCCCCTAACAGTAAAACCCCCCACCCACCAAACCCTCCAAAATAAAAAAACTAACACTAAAAAACCTAAACTACCCATTGCCCTGAAAAGGGCATTTGTTGGGCATTGCCCTTAAAATTACATTTAACTCTTTTACAGAATGCCCACCCTAATCTAAAGAATCCCCACATTTAAAAAAAAAACAAAAACAACTAAGTCTAACCCCCAGGTTGGTACTCACTTTCCTGAGGTCCGGCGGAGAAAGTCCTGTCCCATGCAGTGAAGTCTTCTTCCAAGCGGCGACCTCTTCTTTCTTCTTCCAGGAACATCTGGTGGTGAGAGGAGGGCGGAGCTGAAGACCGATGACCGCGGAGCTGAAGACCGGCGACCCTGGAACTGAAGACCGGCGATCCTGTAACTGAAGACCTGCAACCCTGGAATTGAAGACCGGCGACCGCGGAGCCATGGTGCTTGGAGGATCCTCTTCATACGATCACCGCCGTACACTGGATAGTGAATTCAATATCAGCAAATAGGATGAGAGCTACTCAAATCCAATTGGCTGTTCAAATCAGCCAATAGGATGAGAGCTACTGAAATTCTATTGGCTGATTTGAATAGTCAATAGAATTTCAGTAGCGCTCATCCTATTAGCTGATTTGAACAGTCAATAGGATTGAGCTTGCATTCTATTGACTGATTGGAATAGCCAATATAATGCAAGCTCAATCCTATTGGCTGATTTGATCAGCCAATAGTATGAAAGCTCAATCCTATTGGCTGATTGCAACAGCCAATAGGATTTTTTCACCTTTAATTCCTATTGGCTGATAGAATTCTATCAGCCAATCGGAATGTAAGGGACACCATCTTGGATGACGTCACTTAAAGAGACCCCCTCCGCGCCGGATTGGATGATGATAGAAGATGCCATCTGGATGAAGACTTCTGCCTGCTTGGATGAAGACTTCTGCCAGCTTTGATGAGGACTTCTGCCCGCTTGGATGAAGACTTCTGCAGCTTGGATGAGGATGGATGTTCGGGGGTTAGTGTTAGGTTTTTTAAGGGTTTATTGGGTGGGTTTTATTTTTAGAGTAGAGTTTTGGGCAATTTAAAAGAGCTAATCCCCTTTTAAGGGCAATGCCCATCCAAATGCCCCTTTCAGGGCAATGGTTAGCTTAGGTTTATTTAAATAGGTTTTTATTTGGGGGGTTTGGTTGTGTGGGTGGTGGATTTTACTGTTGGGGGGTTGTTTGTATTTTGTTTTACAGGTAAAAGAGCTGATTTCTTTGGGGCAATGCCCAGCAAAAGGCCCTTTTAAAGGCTATTGGCAGTTTAGTGTAGGTTAGGTTTTTTTTGTTTTTTTTTTTGGGTGGGAATTTTTATTTTTATAGGGCTATTAGATTAGGAGTAATTCATTTTTATTTTGGATAATTTTGTTTTTTATTTTGTGTAATTTAGTGTTTATTTTTTTTGTAATTTAGATAATTGTATTTGATTAATTTAATTTTTTTATTTTATTGTAATGCTAGTTTTTAGTGTAAGGCAGGTTAGGTTTTATTTTACCTTTGTATTTATTTTAACTAGGGAGTTAGTAAATAGTTACTAACTAGTCTACCTAGTATAATAATAACTATTTACTAAATAGTCTACCTAGCTAAAATAAATACAAACTTAACTGTGAAATAAAAATAAAACCTAAGCTAGCTACAATGTAACTATTAGTTATTTTGTAGCTAGCTTATGTTTTATTTTACAGGTAAGTATGTATTTAGTTTTAAATAGGTTATTTAGGTAATTAATGTTTTATTTAGATTTATTTTAATTATATTTAAGTTAGGGGGTGTTAGGTTCAGAGTTACGTTAGGGTTAGACTTATGCTTAGGGTTACGTTAGAGTTAGGGGTTAATACATTTATGTAGTGTTAGTGATGAGTGATGTGTGAGGCCAGAGGTTTAGGGGTTAATAACTTTAGTATAGTGGCGTCGACATCGGGGGTGGCAGATTAGGAGCTAATAAGTGTAGGTAGGTGGCGGCGATGTTAGGGGCAGCAGATTAGGAGTTAATAACTATAATGTAGGTGGTGGCAATGTTAAGGCGGCAGATTAGAGGTTAATAACTGTAATGTAGGTGGCGGCGATGTTAAGGGCGGTAGATTTGGGGTTAATAACATTATGTAGGTGACAACGATATCGGGGGCGGCAGATTAGTGGTGTTTAGACATGCTTTTTATGTTAGGGTGTTAGGTTTAAACATAACTTTTTCTTTCCCCATAGACATCAATGGAGCTGCGCTATGGAGCTTTTGTTTCCGCGATTGCAGGTGTTAGGCTTTTTTTTAGCCGACTCTCCCCATTGATGTCTATAGGGAAATCGTGCACGAGCACGTCAAAACACTGCTTGTATTTGGGTGAGGTATGGAGCTCAACGCAACCATATCACTCGAACAAGCCGGGTTTTACTAAACCTGTAATAGCAGCACTATAGGGAGGTGAAATACCACCGCTTTTGTGGCTAGCTGTTTATTAGTTATTGCGGAGGGCGTTGGCGGTTGACAGGTAGATAGATATTGCCCATGAGTTAGCTGTTAGTTTATTTTTGCAGGCAGTTTCGGGAGTTACGGTGTTCCCATACTCAGCGCAAGGCCTGCTGTGGCTGGCTTAGTATGGCGAGGTGAAAATGGAGTAAGATATCTCCATTTTCGCCACGTAAGTCGCTGCACTGAATATTGGATACCGATTTGCAACACGGTTCCATGTTAGCTTATGGGAGTAAAAATTGCGGGCGACGAGTGAAATATACATGCCACATTTATATGCGGCGCTGTATATTCGATACCAAAACCGTGCAAAAATGTAATAAAGGCCCCAGATGTCTAATTTCAGAAGAATAAAACATTTTATGCTTTGATCTTTGATTCATTTACATCACCATAACTTTGGTAACTGCATTATCGTTTTTTCATCTATTACTCTTGTCAAATATATTCTTTTAACAAATCAAATTGATTCATAAGAACAATTGATAGCTAATTCTTCCATTAATTAAGCTAATTTCACCTTTTTCTATTGATTACATATCTTGAATGGAGAGATAAGGTGTATTGGCGATGCCACATTAACAGTTTGATCAAAAGCAGGTTGCTATAATACAGTCACAATGAATAATTAAAGCAAGGCCAGATTTTTCATAATGACTCCATATTAACTATCTTGTACTTAGTTACATCGAACTATTAGTGGCTAACTAAACAATAGAGGATTCTTACAGTTAGTTGCTAAATTTGAGGATGTAAACCCTCTAAAGTTCCTTCACTGTTTTGTTTTTTAGAACTGGTCACTACAGCCAGCTACCAGATAATTACGGATCTGAACTACTGTTAGATTGGTATGTATGTTACATAGATATCTCTGTTAGAACATTTTAACTCTGTCACAAAGCCCTCATCACAGGTTTACAATAACTGTGGTATTCAGAACCCCATACTCTTATTAGTCCTAACCATAATCTCAACAATATACAAGTAGACCTATCTTTGGTATCCTGACCCCCCCCCATTGTTATCGGTAGATCCCAATATTACATTATGTTAGTAAGTATGACAGACATTTGCAGCTCTGTTAACTTTTTGTAATATCTTTAAATATATTATGGTAATAAAAATTCAAAAAGACAAATGTTACTCTGGTTTTGACACATGAATGTTAGATTATGTTTTTAGGATTGTTATAATTTGGTGTGTGTTGTAGTTTTGGTAATTTTGAAAATATGTGATATAAATCATCTGGTTTCTAAAACTTTCCCTGTCCAATATTACCTTAAAGCACCATTGTGACTACTAGATTCTTTCCTAGTTTTAGCCCTTCTTACATCTATTATATTAAGATTTGCAAATACAGAGTCCTCATCACCATACTTTCTTCAGTTTTAATAAATCGTCTCACCAGGGTACAGCAACAACAAACAAGCAATGTTTCAGGATGTTATTAATTAATCATGAGCATGATTAAGGGATAACATCTCAAAACATTGCTTTATTTTTGTTGCTGTACCCTGGTGAGATGATTTCTTAAAACTGAAGAATATATGGTGCTGTTTGTATTTGTATCAGGGGAGGGCAGTCACCCCTGTTCCTCGTGCACCATACACAAGCTAGGTGCTGTTTACTGGATATATTGTGGTAATATTAAGATTTGCAAATAGACATATTTAGAAATATAGGCCTAAATTGCAAGTGGAGTGCAAACATATTAGTACTTTTGAGCACTAAAACACTCTTCTTCTTGTGCTCATATTACAAATTGATTGTAAAAAGTTATTGCTCGAGCGGAAGCAAAGTAACAAAGTTGCAACACGCTCTTGGTTGAATGTAAAAAGCATATGTTTATTGAAGCAATTAAAAATCACCAAGCCACCAAGTACAAAAAACTGTGAGGAGCGCAGCACAATGGCTTACGCATTTCGGGAGTGTCCCGTAATCATAGCCTTACTTGTACATACCTAACTAAACTTAAAAACACACTACAACTAGCTGATTTGTTAAAAAACAGTGCTTCTCCACAGGAAACACCTGTATATTCAGCACGTCTCATCAGATGTATGAGTATAATATACGCTACAAGTAATTGAACATCTATATGTTTTAAGTCATCACAAACTGTTAAAGACTGGATGAATGGAGCAAACAAAGAAAAAAAGAAAAATGTAAACAAACATTGTGTCACTATAGTTGAATAAAATGAATTAGTCACATAAAGATTACAATAGTCAATAATGGTTATCGATATTATCGATATATACATTGCAATATAAAATAATACTCAATGAGCAAAAGGATTTGCATAAGCTCTTTAAAAAAACAATTCATGGATATTACCTTGCATATTAAATGCCATGCAGGTACACAATGAACTGAGTAAAAAGCATTTGCTCTTAAAGAGACAGTACATCGATGTATGTGGGCATAACAAAAATATCTTGGACCTTATGGGCATTAGATGTTATCGCATATCATGAACTCTTCACAAAAGGTGTACAATGATCACAGATGGTTAAATATATTGTTGATAAATATAGGTTTGATTAGTTATATTATTTGTATATACAATCTAGTATAGAAAAGTACACACTGAGCAAGTGAGTAACATATGTTCTTAAAGAGACAGTACATAAATGCATGTGGGCTTACCAAAGTGTACTAAAAAGATATGGGATATTGATCAACTTTAATCTTAGGGACAAAGGCAAAACTGAAACAAAAGAGTCCTCTCTCCATGCAAGAATAAGTAAATAAACAACAAGAAGTCCAGAGGGCAAGAGTGAATGACATGAGAGAGTCAAAGTTGAAGACTAATCACTCCCAATAATTAATGATGTCATATCTAAAATTTAAACCCTCTGGATATCTTGTTCTTAGTTTAAACATCCAAAAGATTTCTCTCTTGATTGTATATTCAGATACTATAACTAATCAAACCTATATTTATCGACAATATATTTAACCATCTGTGATCATTGTACACCTTTTGTGAAGAGTTCATGATATGCGATAACATCTAATGACATATAATAAGCCAATAAGCCAATAAAGCCCAATATATTTTTGTTATGCCCACATACATCGATGCACTGTCTCTTTAAGAGCAAATGCTTTTTACTCAGTTCATTGTGTACCTGCATGGCATTTAATATGCAAGGTAATATCCATGAATTTTTTTTTAAAGAGCTTATGCAAATCCTTTTGCTCATTGAGTATTATTTTATATTGCAATGTATATATCGATAATATGGATAACCATTATTCACTGTTGTAATCTTTATGTGACTAATTCATTTTATTCAACTATAGTGACACAATGTTTGTTTACTTTTTTTTTTCTTTGTTTGCTCCATTCATCCAGTCTTTAACAGTTTGTGATGACTTAAAACATATAGATGTTCAATTACTTGTAGCGCATATTATACTCATACATCTGATGAGACGTGCTGAATATACAAGTTTAGCTAGGTATGCACAAGTTAGGCTATGATTACGGGACACTCCCAAAACGTGTAAGCCGCTGTGCTCCTCACAGTTTTTTGTACTTGGTGGCTTGGTGATTTTTAAATGTTTCAATAAACACATGCTTTTTATATTCAACCGAAGATTTAATTGTGCCCAGATTTGAAATGCGGCATTTGTGAATAGATTTCAACCTGGTGTTAAAGGGATTTGACAGGACCGTAACAAGGTTTGTGCCCTGTTGACATATATTGAACAGTGTAAACACAAGATTATTTCAGACTTGAGACTGTCTGTCACCTAGTCCGTACAAGAGGTGCCTGAAGGAATATGTCCTAGGGTGACCACTGACTACTCCCTATTCTCCAGGTCTCACAGTACTGCACCTTACAACCATGATATAAGGGGGTTTTGGGATATCTATCCTTTTCATTTTTTTCTATGAACAATTTGTATATGCTCTATGGAAGAGCTAGTAATTAACCTTCAAACACAACATTAACTGTACCATAATACAAGCAACCTAACAGTAGTTTTATATCCTTTTTAACACTTTTGTATACATGGTACCCTCAGAAATAGTACAGTACTGTAACCAGAATAGTGCTAGTTGTTTTAAATAAATAGAGACTAGCATTTGTATTTAAAAAGGAAAAAAAAAACCTAACTTTTATGACTTTCTGGTAGTGAAAATGGAAATAGTTAATAACTATATTTAGAAGAAATATTAATGAAAAAGTTTGGGTTTCAGAATAATTCTGGATTTGGGAATGTGTATCTGCATGGATATATAAATACTTAAAAAAATATTTTTTTATTTAAATGAGTGAAGAATATCCAAATTCCAGTTGGCAAGCTGCCGGTAGCCATGTGAGCACTAGTAGCAAAACCGTAAATTATATCACTACTCATAATTCCTAATGGGTCTTGTGAAAAGAGCTTCACTTCATCAGAGGACTTTTACCTATGAATCACATGCAGCGTTGAGCAATTATATATATATATATACAGGGAGTGCAGAATTATTAGGCAAATGAGTATTTTGACCACATCATCCTCTTTATGCATGTTGTCTTACTCCAAGCTGTATAGGCTCGAAAGCCTACTACCAATTAAGCATATTAGGTGATGTGCATCTCTGTAATGAGAAGGGGTGTGGTCTAATGACATCAACACCCTATATTAGGTGTGCATAATTATTAGGCAACTTCCTTTCCTTTGGCAAAATGGGTCAAAAGAAGGACTTGACAGGCTCAGAAAAGTAAAAAATAGTGAGATATATTGCAGAGGGATGCAGCACTCTTAAAATTGCAAAGCTTCTGAAGCGTGATCATCGAACAATCAAGCGTTTCATTCAAAATAGTCAACAGGGTCGCAAGAAGCGTGTGGAAAAACCAAGGCGCAAAATAACTGCCCATGAACTGAGAAAAGTCAAGCGTGCAGCTGCCAAGATGCCACTTGACACCAGTTTGGCCATATTTCAGAGCTGCAACATCACTGGAGTGCCCAAAAGCACAAGGTGTGCAATACTCAGAGACATGGCCAAGGTAAGAAAGGCTGAAAGACGACCACCACTGAACAAGACACACAAGCTGAAACGTCAAGACTGGGCCAAGAAATATCTCAAGACTGATTTTTCTAAGGTTTTATGGACTGATGAAATGAGAGTGAGTCTTGATGGGCCAGATGGATGGGCCCGTGGCTGGATTGGTAAAGGGCAGAGAGCTCCAGTCCGACTCAGACGCCAGCAAGGTGGAGGTGGAGTACTGGTTTGGGCTGGTATCATCAAAGATGAGCTTGTGGGGCCTTTTCGGGTTGAGGATGGAGTCAAGCTCAACTCCCAGTCCTACTGCCAGTTTCTGGAAGACACCTTCTTCAAGCAGTGGTACAGGAAGAAGTCTGCATCCTTCAAGAAAAACATGATTTTCATGCAGGACAATGCTCCATCACACGCGTCCAAGTACTCCACAGCATGGCTGGCAAGAAAGGGTATAAAAGAAGAAAATCTAATGACATGGCCTCCTTGTTCACCTGATCTGATCCCCATTGAGAACCTGTGGTCCATCATCAAATGTGAGATTTACAAGGAGGGAAAACAGTACACCTCTCTGAACAGTGTCTGGGAGGCTGTGGTTGCTGCTGCACGCAATGTTGATGGTGAACAGATCAAAACACTGACAGAATACATGGATGGCAGGCTTTTGAGTGTCCTTGCAAAGAAAGGTGGCTATATTGGTCACTGATTTGTTTTTGTTTTGTTTTTGAATGTCAGAAATGTATATTTGTGAATGTTGAGATGTTATATTGGTTTCACTGGTAAAAATAAATAATTGAAATGGGTATATATTTGTTTTTTTGTTAAGTTGCCTAATAATTATGCACAGTAATAGTCACCTGCACACACAGATATCCCCCTAAAATAGCTATAACTAAAAACAAACTAAAAACTACTTCCAAAACTATTCAGCTTTGATATTAATGAGTTTTTTGGGTTAATTGAGAACATGGTTGTTGTTCAATAATAAAATTAATCCTCAAAAATACAACTTGCCTAATAATTCTGCACTCCCTGTATATATATATATATATATATATATATATATATATATATATATATATATATATATATGTGTGTGTGTGTGTGTTTAAATACATATATATCGAAAAAAGAGGGTGCTGGATACTCCTTAGGTAAAAAATAAGGCTTTATTTCATCAATTAAAATGACATGAGAAGAAAAAAAGTAGACAGTTTGCAGGCGCAGCACCAGGGCACCTCTTTTTTCGATATACTTATTCCAGTTTCTATGGATTGCTCCTAAGCAGAGTTCCGTGCACCGCCTGTGTAACTGCCTGATATCTCCCTTTGACGCTTACATCGGATCACCCCCACCACTGAACAAGTACACTGCTAGAGGAGGAGGACCTCCCCGACCGAGATGCAGTTACCTCCGTCGAGCGTGCAGTCATTGCCGTAGAGGGTAAGCCGAGCAAGCAGGGTGGCGAACACAAGCCTAACACAGGAGAAGCAGCAATCGGAAGTCGAACAACCACCAGGACAGGTGAGACAGGCTGTGAGCCATGAACATTAGTACTCCGATTTTCTCTTGAAGTGAGATTGTTTATTAGCAGTGTATTTGTATATAACAGCAACATCATGCTCTCCTGATACACACTGTCTCGTCTGAATATAGGGATAAGAGTATACGGCAGCCACAGGGCACCTTATAGAGTGCTATAACTTATTAAACCTAAGGACTACTACTCATCCTCCAATTTCCCTTATTGATCATAAATACATATATACACATACAAACAAAAAAAAAAAAAAATATATATATATATATATATATATATATATACATTTGAGCCCTTCTCAGTCAAACATCTTGTCATATGCCATATCACTGTCAAACACTTTTTATAAAGGTATTTAATAAAATATATATTTTTACATTAAATATAGTTTATTATAGTACAATTCACATGTGTTTTATTATTATACGTTTATTCTAGCCCTAACACTTTAAGTCAGGCTTCCAGTAGTGTTTTTTTAGAGCTATTTTGGGTTGAGCTTGAGCACAAATAATTCACAACTTGTAATTTGACAGGTTCTGGTGGCATTCAAAAATTTTAGCAACAAGTTCTCTAACTTCTCTATAATACAGAACCTATACAGTTTCTAAATTTTAAGAACAGGTTCTTAAGAAATGGTGAGAACAGGCTGAATCCACCAATGCTTGATAATATAGGGTGCGCTGAAGAGAGGTTTACTGTGCTAAATATTCTCAATATTAGATTGTGTGCTATTCTGACGGCGGGCCTGCTGTATTGAAAGTGCACCCTGCGCTATCAATAGCACTTCACTTTTAATCTAGACCATACTAAATAACAATATCATAGTTGTCTCCTGTAATTAACTTCCAAGTAAGCCCGTCATGCTATTTTAATCTGACATAATACAAGTTATGTGATACTATATGTTTTGACTATATTAATTATTCCACATTCCACCCTAAGGGTACATTATCTCATGTTTCCCTTGGAAGATATTTTCTAAACTTTTGTGTTACTAACTTTTCTTCTTGGCTTAATGTCATTCATTGTAAACTTTTCTGAAGTCAAAATATATTTAAGATTGCATAATTTAAAAAAAAAATAATAATAATAATAAAGCAACCAAAAAAGGAAAACCCCTAGAGTTTTTTTTTCTTTTCTTTTTTTTTATTTTTAACACATTTTTGTGTGTTCCATTCTCAATATATATATGTGTATATATATATATATATATATATATATATATATATATATATATATATATATATATATATATATATATATATATATATATATATATATATATATAGATATATATATATATATATATATATCCTGGTTTTTCTGTGCTTGACTGACCGTAATAGCCGGATTCAGACTGATATACTACAGGAAAGTTCTGCTCTGTGAATGTGAAAAGCATTACTGGGATAGACAGAAGCTGAACCCAGATGGTAAATTGCAAAAGACCAGGTTAACAATGTTATGGAGCTGGTTGTTTGTTTCGGTGAGTGCACTTCTCTCTGTGTGTATTATGTCTCCCTAAGGGAAAAAGGGTCAACCAGACATGGACTCCTTGCTCAGTGTGCATAGAGGAATATGGCTACACCTCACTGACGAGGCCCAATGAAGGCTGAAACGATCATCTGGGCTTGCTGTGTTCCTTATTCAGAGAGGAATTGCATGGTATTTCCACGATGGACTGACCATAATAGGCGGGATCAGACTGATATACTTCAGCAAAGTTCTAATCTGTGAAAATCATTACTGGGCTAAAAAGAAGCTGCACTCAGCTGTTAAATTGCAGTAGAAAAGGCTAACAATGGTATTGAGATGGTTGTTCGTTCCTGTGAGTGCGCTTCACATTCCATCTCAAATAACTGAAATAGAAAATACATTAAAAGTTGATAACATTTTTGATAGATAGATATTTATTTGACTTGTGTATTGTATGGTAATAAGGAAAAAAATATGCATTTTTGTCCTTATGAAATTTATATAATGTGAACCTGTGATTTACAAACACACTCACAAAACCAGGTTGCAAATATACTATCTAGATAGTGGATTAAAATAAACTGTATAAAAAGGTTGAAAGATAATTATGTAAGAAACCAATTACTGCAAATGCATCTTGACAGCAAATCCCTGAAACCCACCATACCTTTAAAAAAAAATATTTAGGACCTAATTGATGAAAATAAAAAATAAATTTAAGAAAATAAACAACAGAAGAGTTACATTTACATTCACTAACTAGTACAATAAAAAGTACCACCAGATTTGTACAGTAATACACTTTAAATCATTGAAACCATAGATTGAGATTAGATGGTGAATGATAGTTGTATTGTTTCTGCAAAAAAAACAAATAATAATTAAAAACCTAACTTCTCAGGGCCAGTATAAGCCATGGTTTGTTAAGCCTTTAAAGGGTTTTATCAATGTGAAATAAACTACTCCAAAATGTAAGAATTTGTAGAAAGATCTTTGACGTGATGTGTTTTGTGAAACTTTTTGGTTTTGACGAAAAGTTAACTAGATCTCTGAGTTCACATTAACCTGACCCGTGTTAACTTCAATTGCCCTCAAGCGATTTAGTTTATTTTCATGTTGTAATATGAGCAGAAAACCCGACGCAAAAAAACCATCAGCGATAAATCCCTTATCGCTCGCATGTAACTGTTAGCGTGCCAATCTGGACCTTAATGTTTAAAGTTGTACAGATCAATACATTTTAAAGAAGATGTTCCTGTTATCCAGTGGGAATTATTGATCTGAGTTCTTATCTTAGAACTAATGTAGCTCTGTAAAGTGTGAGTACTAATTAACTAATGAGTATATTAAATTATTTTAGAGAGTATTATCTTATGTTGTGCTCTCTTCAGCCAATAGGATTGAGCTTGCATTCTATTGGCTGTTCCATTCAGCCAATAGAATGTGAGCTCAATACAATTGGCTGATTGGATCAGCCAATAGGATTTTTCCTACCTTAAAGGGACAGTTTACTCAAAAATGTTCTCCCCTTTAATTTGTTCCCAATAATCCACTTTACCTGCTGGAGTGTATTAAATTGTTTACAAGTAGCTCCTTTACCCTTATATTGGCATTTGAAATTGTTGATTTAGCATGTGGCATCCCCACCTATTCTGAAAGTTTGTGGCCGCGCGTACCAGCTATAGATAAGCTTTGTAAACACAGCCAGCAGAAGAAATTACACTCCCAGTCGGATATAGCAGAGATAAGGTAATACAATGTTGATTTTCCATTGTTCTCTAAAAGTACTGGTGATTGTTTTAAGGACAGATATAAGATAAAGAAGCAGGTATATGTGCACAATGTGATACAGTAATGAAATCTGATTATACCTACAAGTTCAACCCATTTTATTAGGTTGTGGCTTCAAAACACAAAATCAGAGCTTTAATATACACAAATAAGCTTTAAAAAGCAAATTTTCATACATTTTTTACTCTGCAGTTAGTAAAAAAAGCAATTGTAAACACATTAAGGGAAAAACTATTTTACAGTATACTGTCCCTTTAATTCCGATTGGCTGATAGAATTCTATCAGCCAATCCGAATTGAAGGGACACCATCTTGGATGACGTCACTTAAAGGAACCTTCATTCTTCAGTCACCGTCGGATGGAAGAGGATGCTCCACGTCGGATGTCTTCAAGATGGACCCGCTCCGCTCCGGATGGAAGAAGATAGAAGATGCCGCCTGGATGAAGACTTCTGCTGGTCTGGAGGTCCACTTGTGCCTGGCTGGGTGAAGATGGCTCAAGGTAGGGTGATCTTCAAGGGGGTAGTGCTAGGTTTTATTAAGGGGGGATTGGGTGGGTTTTAGAGTAGGGTTGGTTGTGTGGGTTTTAATGTTGGGGGGGTATTGTATTTTTTTTACAGGTAAAAGAGCTGATTAGTTTGGGGCAATGCCCCGCAAAAGGCCCTTTCAAGGGCTATTTGTAATTTAGTATAGGGTAGGGCTTTTTATTATTTTGGGGGGCTTTTTTATTTTATTAGGGGGATTAGGTGTAATTAGTTTAAAAAAAATGTAATTTCTTTTTTATTCTCTGTAATTTAGTGTTTTTTTTTTCTGTAATTTAGTTTATTTAATTTAATTGTAAATAATTGTAGGTAGTTTAGGTAATTAATTTAATTATAAAGTAGTGTTAGGTGTAATTGTAACTTAGGTTAGGGTTTATTTTACAGATAAATTTGTACTTATTTTAACTAGGTAGTTATTAAATAGTTAATAACTATTTAATAACTATTGTACCTAGTTAAAATAAATACAAAGTTGCCTGTAAAATAAAAATAAATCCTAAAATAGCTACAATGTAGCTATTAGTTATATTGTAGCTAGCTTAGGGTTTATTTTATAGGTATTTAGTTTTAAATAGGAATAATTTAGTTAATTATAGTAAATTTATTTAGATGTATTTAAATTATATTTAAGTTAGGGGGTGTTAGGGTTAGACTTCGGTTTAGGGGTTAATAAATTTATTATATTAGCAGCGACGTTGGTGGCGGCAGATTAGGGTTTAATAAATATAATGTAGGGTTCGGCGATGTTGGGAGCATCAGATTAGGGGTTCATAGGGATAATGTAGGTGGCAACGATGTCGGGGGCAGCAGATTAGGGGTTAATAAGTGTAAGATTAGGGGTGTTTAGACTTGGGGTTCATGTTAGGGTGTAGACATAAAATTCCTTTCCCCCTAGGAAACAATGGGGCTGCGTTAGGAGCTGAACGTTGCTTTTTTGCAGGTGTTAGGTTTTTTTCCAGCAAGCTCAGCCCCATTTTTTTCTATGGGGAAATCGTGCACAAGCACGTTTTGCCAGCTGACCGCTACCGTAGGCAACGCTGGTATTACAGTGAGATGTGGAGCTAAATTTTGCTTAACGCTCACTTTTCTGAGGCTAATGCCGGCTTGCAGAAAAAAAAAATACCAGCGTTGTCTTAAGTGGTGAGAAAAAAAGGCTTGTTAGCACCACACAGCCTTACCCACAAAAACTCGTAAATCTAGCCGTTTATTTGGAAGTGTATAGTCACATATAATTTAAAGTATTTTGTAATTATTTGCAATTATAAGATGTTTAGTTTTTTTTAGTTTTTTTTATATCACAATTTTTAGTTGTCAATATTTTTTATTTTTTGTGATTTGTAAAAAGTGCCAGATTATTAGTGAAAATACAGATTTGTAAAATTGCATCCATATTTAAATTGTGCATATTTGTTACCTGTAGCCTACTTCGCTATTGAGTGTCCTTACGTATCAGTTTGTTTCAAATGCTTCTGGCAAGAGACTTATCCTACCAGAGCTCTATTATATTTTTCAATGCTGACCATCTCATTCGCCACCTCTTTAGTCTGTGTGATGTGGCTCTATCATAGTTGAAATTCTTTAGCTCTCACTTTGCCTCTATAATTTCCCATTCTGGCTCCACCTCACACATATGCAACTTTCTATTGGGGAATGCCAAAGATCAAGTCCAATACCCCCTGCTCCTCTCAAATTGCCTACTTAGAAAGCTACCTTTCCTTTTCTAACCTCTTTAAACTTTACTGGTTTTCATAAGCCTCTAGGATCAAATTTAAAGTTCTAACCCTTATTAATAGAGTGCCCTACAACACTTTGGCTCCCTACACTCAATTTACTCCCTATAGTCTCCCAGCTCACATCTGCTTCTGACATATACCTCTACATATCATTACTTGTTACTATTCAATTACAGGACTGCTCCTGCCCAGCAGAATTCTTTATTTACCTCAATCAGATTTTTCCCACAGTATAACCATGCATTTTAAATTGATTACTGTACCCCCGTAAAGAAAGGAATATTTTTTAAATGTAATACTAACTGTGCATGATAATAACAACAATCACAAATCCATATGACACATCACTAGATTTATTACGCAGTTTGCTGAAACAGGAAAACTAAGGGCCCAATTTTCCAAAGCTCTCTGGTCTAGCAAGATTATCTCAGAAATCTTGTCAGTATTGTGAGAGCCCTCTAAGAAATTTAATAAGCACATTTTACAGTAGCTTGAGAGCTCTTTATCTCGCTATGCAGGGATCCATGATGTGAATGAGAGACATATTCATTACAATACAATGCTCAAAAAAAGACCACAAACGTTTGTCATGATTTTGATAATGGTGAGGCCCCTCATTCTAAAATTCTTTGTTTTGCTGATATAATCTTATAAAGCCAATTAGGGACATATATGTAGCAGGGTTAGCCTTCCGAAGTCAGCAGTATGCATTTCCAATTCTGAGAATTAGAAATGGCTCAATTTTCAAAGCTAAAGTACATGAAAAGGAGGCACAATAAACAATGCAAACATTTTATATACAAACCTCAAGGTAATCAAGCTACAGGAAGTAACTATCAACCAATGAACATACATAGGAAATGCCTATCAACCAGTAAACATAACAGGAAGTACATAACTATAAGACAAAAATGGGTATTGGCGCACCTCCAAACATATAAGACCACATATTTTTTCTCATATTTTTAACATATTTCCTAATGCTGCAAAAAATTGCCTTCTTAATATTTCTTATTTTTTTTTTAAATAAAGATGGAATCTTAGTCACACAATATGGCTATATTCTGCTCAGCCAGTCACCACTTACAAGGAGTCCCACTATAGACTGGTCCTAACACTATAAAATTAGCCTTACTGCGCTGAAACATACAATTCTAATATGCCAAAGTAGGATTCCAACATTGTAATACAATGAGGCCTATTTAACAAAGGTCTTGCGGACCTGATCCGACAGTGTGGATCAGGTCCGCAAGAATTCGCTGAATGCGGACAGCAATACGCTCTCCGTATTCAGCTTTGCACCAGCAGCTCTTGTGAGCTGCTGGTGCAACGCCGCCCCCTGCAGATTCGCGGCCAGTGGGCCGCCAGCAGAGGGGTGTCAATCAACCCGATCGTACTCAATCGGGTTGAATTGTTGCGATTCCTGCCCGCTTGCTCAGAGCAGGCGGACAGGGTTATGGAGCAGCGGTCTTTAGACCGCTGCTTCATAACTGCTGTTTCTGGCGAGTCTGAAGACTCGGCAGAAACGCGGGCCCTCAAGCTCCAATTGGAGCTTAATAAATGGGCCTCTATACCTCAAATCAAGACTGCATAGAATGAGGCTCCCTGGCTTTATATACACACAGTTAAATAGCATTGTTTGGAACATACCTGAACAGGGTGGAGTGCTTTAAAGTAATACAACAGAGGGGAGGGGTAATACAACAGGATGTGCTTAACCAAACCCCACCAGGAAGTACATAACTGATACAACTGTGATAGTTTCAACTTAAAGGGACATGAAACCCAAACTTTTCTTTCATGATTCAGATAGAGAATACAATTTTAAATAACATTACTATTATCTAACTTGCTTCATTCTCTTGGTATCCTTTGTTGAAGAAGCAACAATGCACTACTTTGAGCTAGCTGAATGCAACATGAGGCAGTTATGTAAAGCCACCAATCAGCAGCTCCTGAGGCTAACTAGGTATCTGCCCAACAAAGGATACAAAGAGAACAAAATAAATTAGATAATAGAAGTAAATTGGAAAGTTGTTTAAAATCACATGATCTATAGTGATAGAAAATATGTGGGTTTCACATGCCTTTAAATTTAAACAGCTTTTACATCACATTTTTTCATTAAATGAAAAAATCATGCTTAGATGTTGCTGCAGTGATTTTAACATGTGCTTACCACAAGCTATGTGAATATGATTATCATAATGGTAACGACTAAACTCATAAGCAATAAAAGCTTATACATATGATCTAACAGAAAGATATGCTTTGTTAAATCAAAAATGTTTAACCATTTATGAATACTGCTAACAACCAGAATATTAATAAATAGAGTCAGACTCAGTTGTTATTCATAAAAAATGACACATTTGACAGTTATGGCTAAGATAGATAAGAAATGTATGTAAAGAAAAACAAACAGTAAAACTATCCAGTTTAAATAAACTGTTACATTAGCAATTATATTACCTACAGAAATTAACATTAGCATCTGTAATATTGTTCTCCCAATCAGATTTCCTTTGTCATGTCAATACATTTTCCAAATAATTATTGATGTTAACAGCAATTTTCTCTACTTACAGGTCCTGTCACTTGAGAAGCACTCTCAAATTCTTCATCATCCTCCATTAATGTCTCTGCCCCAGGCAACAAAGCTGTTCCAGAGAGACACAAAATAACAGTGTCACATTCATGTAATTACTTTAAAATAATTAATCTCCTGAAATATGTAAACCTCTTCATTACATGCCAAAACTGTATAAACAGATTTAAAAGCCGGTATTAAATTACATGAATAATATATTTTATATCTCCTCTTCCCCCAAACATATTTTGATGACTGATGTCTTATTAAACTTTTTTTTATTTAATAATGATGAAAACAAGTAGCCTATAACTTAGTAACAAAATTAGTAATGGTTATGCTTTAATAATATTGCAAAATAATTTCAAAGAGACAGGGCTGTTATATTTAATTAAAAAAGTAACTTTATGGGTAAATTATAATTTTTCTTTTAGAAACAACATATTTTCAGTTTTACGTGTTTAGATATGTTTTGCCGCTTTAATACTTTATTGGGGTGTCACTGGAAAGATTTATTTCTATAATTTAAATTTTAAATTCTGTACTGTTTGTAAACAGATATAAAAACAAACAAACAAAGGACTATATTTAAAGATCAACAATGTGGAAGCCATACATGACACGATACTGAGCATTTACATTAAGAAAAAATATCAGGACATAACATCTAGAATAAGTACTCATCCTGCAACAACTACCTCAAGGAGTTTCCTAACAAAAGCTGCCCCCAGAAGGAATTAAAAGAACAAAATGGTAGAATTTAAGAAATGTTGGACAACTGACGCCTCATTCCCAAAAGGCCAAGAAATGGCAATCAATCTAATAGAATGAGCAGTAATTCATTAAGGTGGAGGCTAACCTCCAAGAAAACCTTATGGAACAGAAGTCTCAACCAGGAAGAAAAAGAAATGGAAGAAGCTTATTATCCTTTTCTTTAACCAGAAAAGAACACAAACTCACTAGAAGTTTATCAGAGAACTAATAGTAGCGTCAATATAATATTATGATGCCTTAACATCAAATTCCTGTCTAATACAGAAAGAATATATAACACAATGAAAGAAAACAAATCTAGTCCTAAGAAACTGCCTTATCCTGAAAAAATAGGATAAGGAAGATCATATAAAAGAGCAGCTAACTAAGAAAACCTAATTGATAGGCTCAAAAAGAAAAGCCTGCAAAACCCTAAAAATCTGTATGGAGCTTGATGCCCCTGTTTCTGTGTGAGCCTTCAGGCTAGCCGGAAACAGCAGTTATGAAGCAGCAGTCTTAAGACCGCTGCTCCATAACTGGTCCGCCGCCTCTGAGGCTGCGGTCTGTAATAGCTTGTGCAATGTTAAATGCAGACAGCGTATGCTGTCGGCATTCAGCGATATCTGTCGGACATGATATGCTACAGCGTATTATGTCGGACAGACATTGATACATTTGGCCCCTAGACTCCAAAAAGAAGAAATCTGGTTCAACAATAGCCTTAACTCTAGCCAAAGCTAAAACAAAGCTCTGAAAAATAAGCAATCTTCCAAAGTGAAAGAGCGGAAATCGTACCCTTCAAAATGAAATGGTGGATAAACCCTTATCCAAACCATCCTGCAAAAACAATTCTAGGAATTTTGAAAAGAACGCCAGGCAAAAATCAACCTTAAGATAAAACTTCTCAAGACTCAATAACAGAAATGAAAAAACAATTGACTTCTGTAGAGGAAACAATTCATGATACTTGCCTCATGCCAGGGGACTGAGAGTTCCCCCTTGCTGATTGACATATGCTACTGTGGAAACACAATCTAACTGAAATTGAAGATACGGCTCCCTTTCCAACTGGGGCCAACTCTGAAGGACGCTGAAAATATAAAAAAGAAACCTTTCATCCAAGCAAACCAAAAAAAAACTTGTATTCTCTGAGACCCCAGACAGCCCCCATCCTGAAAAATGTGCACCTGTTAAAAATACATCTCCAAAAAGATGAACAAAAGAAGCCCTTTGCAAAAAAAGCTGATGATACAGCCATCAAGACAGAAACTGTCTTGATCTGAAATCTAGATGAATCCTTGAAATAGCAGAGTAAGACCCCTGCATCTCTGCTGAAGCATACAAATTTGAAGAGGCTTTATGAGAAAGCAAGCAAACAGAATAGAATCTAGCCTCCAACATACAACCTAACACCTCCATGCAAAGAGCATGGCTTCATATTCCTTAATCCTGTCAAGGAAAGATTCATGGAAACTGAATCTTAGAAACAACAGTCTTATTCTGAGAAACCAGTGAACCCCTTTGGGAAAAAATACTTTTCCAACATGATGCTAAGATAATCTGCTAAATTAAAAGAAAAATAATTGTAAACCAAAAAAAAACGTCCAGATAAGGAAACACTGTAATACCCTGAGGTCTGATTGCAGACAATCTAGGAAAATATTCTGGGAGCTGAACCCAGTCCAAATGGTAGAGCAACAAATTAGAAATGCTAGACTAGAAAGACAAACCGATGATGTTCCTGGAACATAAAGATAAGCCTATCATAAAACTGTTATGGAAATAAAATGCAGAAATATCCAAATAGTGACTATTTAGAAAATAAAAACTCTGAAATATTAGTTCAGAGCCTTTAGATACAGAACTGGTCTGAAAATTCCGGCCTAGAAAGGAATAAAGGTTAGGTTAGAATAAAACCCCATTCCCTATACAAACAAAAGAACAGGAACAATCACTCCCATAAATTCTGGATACAAAACTGACAAAGAGCTTAGACTTCACAGGAATTCACAAAATATAGTACAGAAAAAAACCTTCCCAGGAAGGCCTAATTCTGAAACCTGTTCATTAACTCTGGGAGACTATATTAAAAAACCCAGATCCTAAACAGACTGAAACCAAAGTTCCAGAAAGAAGCTTAACCTGCCCCCAACCAGAGTCTTTGGAACAAGATTAGTTGGACTTCTCACACATTTTCCAGTTAGAGGTATTTTTTACCTTGGAGATACTTGTTGGTTTTCCCACACCTTAAGAAGAGTAGCTGCCCTGGTGACTGTGATTATTCTCCTGAATCAGATATAGGGATTTGTCTTGTATTTAAAGTATTAGGCATAGTATAGCACCCCTGTTTACTTTGTATACAAAAGTGACTTTGATGTTCCAGTTAGAACTTGGCTTCCAGACAGAAGCAGAGGAAACAATTTCTGAGAGAATGAATCAGATTTCTGCCCTGTTCTGAGGAAAGGAACAAAAATGATTAGGAGATTAAAATGTACCCCCTGGACTTCTAATCCTGAGCTCCTTTACCATCCATCACATCTAAGATAATAGAATACAAAGCAGAGATAAATAACATCTTTCCCTGAAAAGAAAGAAGTAAAAGTTTGGAATTAGAAACCATATCATCAGACCAAGACTTAACCAAAAAAAGCCATAGAAAGTACTAATAAAAACATGATTTAACATAACATAATAAAAACATAAGCACATTTACTCTTTACTATTTAATCTTTACTAGCAGAATAATCAGAAAACTGCCCAGAAAAGATTATTAAACCAAAAGAAACAAACAACAGGCATATCAGTAATATACACTACTGATTTAAAAAGATAACCTGCTTAAAAAAAAACTTATTTGGAAGGATTCTAACTCCCAAAGGAAATAGAGGTATGTAAAGTCAGAGTAGAAATAGCCCCTTCCACTTTGGGAATAGATTCTCAAAATGTAACATTTGTAGCTGAAAAAGGATACATTTTCTTAAACCTTGCAGAAGGATTATAAAAAAAATAAAAGGTTGAGCCCAATCTCTGGAATAATCTCAGAGACCACATCAGGAAAATGAAATATAACAGGGGATTTAATATGTGGTATAAAAGCAGGTTTTAAACAGTAAACAAGCTTATCCCCCTCTACCGTAGGACCTTAACCTTTAAAGATTCATTAAAAAGAGAAAAAATAAATCAGATTTATGATCAGAGGTAGACCCCTGATCAACAGTACCAAACCTCTTCCTCTGAGGACATAGGAGCTTCATGACCAGAAACATTAACCCCAATGGGATTAGAGCTAATAGAATGTTTCAGACATAGAAGACTGTATAAAATCCTAGATTCCAAGATTTATTAAAAAACAAACAGAAGGAGCAGTAACACCCTTAGAAGCAAGAGCAGCTTTAAACAGGTCAGAATGCATTAGAATATTAATACATTTATTGCATTGCTTAGCCTAAGTTTAAAATATCAGCTTATTAATAATAAAAACTAAAGAAAAGTGTTTTAATGACCCAGCTTTTAAGGCAAATTTAGGGGCAGAGACAGAAGGCTCCAAAAATGCAAGGAACTTATACAGAAGTCAAGTGAAGAAAAAAACAAGCATATAGCTGAATATCCTCATTACAAAAAAAACTTTAAAATAAGGGAAAACCCCTCCTGAAAAGAATGCATACAAATCTATAAATTAAAAATTATAAAAGCAGAGATTATGGTAGTACATAGTTTACCTGTTAACTAAATAGCATACTTAAGAAAGGGGGCGCATGTCAAACTAGCGTTGTATAAAGTAAAAAAAAGTGCACCAAAATGTACACCTTCATGCCAAGTATGCGTGCAATAAAAAAACAGCGTACATTTAAAATTATATAAACATAAAAAACAGTTAAGCGTACAAAAATGTATGTGGCAAAAAACATAATGCAAAATTATAGATACTTAATAATAAAGGGGAATTACCTAAAAATATATATAACTGTCCAAATGTAATATGCATATATAATAAATATATACACATATATATATATATATAAATATATATATATATATATATATATATAGTATATATATATATATATATATATATATATATAAATACAAAGAAGGGTCTTATTGCATCTGCTGATACACAGTGTTTTTACTTGAATTTTCAATAAATATGTAAGTTTTATACTAACATTGGATCCAGACCCTTCTTTGTATTTGTGTACCTATTTTCAGCGCTTTGTGGATGAAGGAAGCGCTATCGTCTGGATACCTACAGTTACACGCCTACGTGTGACATCACCACACGCTCCATTGCGCCGTAGGAAGAGGAAACAGGAAGTGACAGACGGGTAAGGCAGAGCGCAATGCTAGATTGTGTATCGTATATATATATATATACACACACACACACATATATATATATATATATATATATATATATATATATATATATATATATATATATATATATACAGGTGGCCCTCGGTTTACAACGGTTCAATTTGCACCGTTTCTGAATAACAACCTTTTTTTCAGTGACGTGACTGCTATTGAAAAGCATTGAGAAGCAGTGCATTGATTAAAATAGCCAGTAGGTGGAGCTGTCCGCTTGTGTAGCAGCAAAGATACGCAAGCCAAGCAAGCTGAAATTAATCAATTTAACCAGACCTGAGCTATCGAGCAGCTTGCAAAGGAACAAGATCTTCCAGTCTATTGCCCCAAGTTATCAAGGTCTGGCGGACCTGATCCGACACTGCGGATCAGGTCTGCCAGACCTCGCTGAATACGGCGAGCAATATGCTCGCCATATTCAGCATTGCACCAGCAGCTCACAAGAGCTGCTGGTGCAATGCCGCCCCCTGCTGACTCGCGGCCAATAGGCCGCCAGCAGGGGGTGTCAATCAACCTGATCGTACTCGATCGGGTTGATTTCTGGCGATGTGTGTCCGCCTGCTCAGAGCAGGCAGACAGGTTATGGAGCAACGGTCTTTGTGACCGCTGCTTCATAACTGCTGTTTCTGGCGAGTCTAAAGACTCGCCAGAAACAGGGGCCATCAAGCTCCATTCGGAGCTTGATACATATGCCCCTATAAATCAGTCCAGATTGGAATGCATAGAAAGAACTGTTTGCAGAAAAATGCAAGTAAAGTCTGTGTTGTGTGATTATTTTATTAGGTTTATAATGCTGTTTAGCATTTAAAGTCTTCATTTCAAAGATTAAAAATAATGTATTAGGTGTTACTTATGCCAATTTTTAGAGGGGCCTGGAACCTAACGCCCTCACTTCCCACTGACTTACATTATAAACTGGGTTTCAATTTACAAAGGTTTCAATTTACAACCATTCCTTCTGGAACCTAACCCCGGCGTAAAATGAGGGCTACCTGTATATATATATATATAAGCCAAAAGCAGTGCTGAAACATAACAGCAGAGGCTCTGGAATAGGAGTATATCGACGAACAAAGAGAAGGCAAAGGATAAGTCCCTGCGACATCCGTGGAAAGGCTTGTTACTAAATCCCAATAGCTTAAATATATGCCACTACCAATACTCCAGATACATCTCTCCAACAATCACTGTACTCTGAGGGTAAATGGGCCTCAACTCGGTCTGAAAACCCCTTTCACTGAAGAATCAAATGCACATCTTCATTCTTCAAGCTCCTCCAGTTGAGGCTGAGAAAAGACTGAGTTGCCAGTTAAGTGAATGGGGTTTTATAGAGTTCCTGGGGTTTGGGAATCTTTGCCTCCTCCAAATTGTATGGAAGAGTTCCCAGGAGTAATGCATTATGGACTCTCACCACCTGTATGAAAGAAAAACACACACAGAAAAAACAAGTACCCTGTGTGCAGTTGTATTTGTGATCAGAGGCACTGAAGTTAAATGTTTGAAATTACCTTTTTTATTTTTTATTTATTAGGGTAAGCTAAAGTGTATCACAGATTGTGTAAAAGGGATACTTCAGTACTGAGAAATTTGTATTTTTTTTTTGTGTCACTGTCCACCAATAATGCAGTGGGAATTCTGATTATAAACTACCTAGCAGTCAGATCTTTAATACAGAGATATGCACTTTCTGTTATCTTCAACATCAAAATAAACTGTGTTGTTTCAGATAAAACAGATAAAGAAAGTAATTGTTTGTTGCATCTAAAAAGAGGGTATTTTTAATTATACTTTTTGTGTTTTATCTATTGCGTATGTGTTTGTTTTTATAGGGGTATAATGGTGTTGTAAGCATTGGGAAGTCTAACAATACAGGTCTGGTTGTTGTTCTTATCACATACCTCTTATCCTTTATATTAAAAAAAAACAGGTATTTTTAGAGATTTGGATCTCAACCTGACGTAAAGCACAATCATGATTTTCGTTTTGTAAAATGTCTACAATACATTCACCACATACACACACATTACCCAAATATCTGCATCTGAATATAAATACTCAAAAGCCCACATATGCACACACTGGCATCTAAAAAGGTATACAGAAATGAAAGCACATGCACATCCAAAGGAATTCCCATCTACATGCAAACCTATAAATGTGTACATACATTTACATACATACCAAAAAAGTTTCCCGTTGCTCTCACCCTTCTCCTTAATTTATCTAACTACTTTCATAGTAATTCCACAAAACTGTCCACAATCTGTCATTTTAAACCTTATTTTGTTACACTAAAGTAAGAAAAGGTAGTAAACCCAGGCACCTACCCTAAGTAGGCCAAGGTAAAAGAGTCAGATGAAGGCTTTAAAATAATTAAAGTTTAATAAAAGTGATTCCACACAGATACCACTTTACACGAAACACTTCAATAAGAAAATATATATAGAACAAATAAAAACAATGGTATGGTAATAAAATACACTTCCATGAGTGGGAGATAAAACCTTCAATGATTGATAATAAAATAAAATACAGAAATGCAACAGCAATTAAAAAACAGTTCCATAAATGAATCAGCAGTAAAAAAACAGTAAAGAACAATAAAAAACAATGGTGGTAGTCCTACTCTTCAAAAAATATATAATAACATGTGTAAAATTAGTGTAAAAGATGGTGTAAAAAGTAGTGATAAAAAAGTGTCAGATTCCACAATAGTTCACAGAAAAAAGTGTCAATAGTCCACGATAATCCACAAAAATTATCCAATTGATGAAGGTGGTTCAACCACCTAGGTGCTAATAGAATCCAATGATGAAAAAGTGAGAAATAAATCCAAATCAAATAGGTTGTTATCCAATAAATAATAAAGAGTCAATATAGTGAAGAAAGGGCGTAGTAATAAATGTCAATCCCAAAAATTCAATCCCAAAAAATAAATGTCAATCACAAAAAATATATGTGGTGCGGTGAGAATAAAAATGTCTGCAATCAAAGTGCCATATTGAAAAGTGATCCGAAAAAAGGAAAAAATATAATTTTATAAAAATATATAAACGAATTCGATCCACCTGTGGAAAAAAGAACAAAACAAATATAGTGTAGATTGTCCTTTAAGGTTGGCAATAATAGAATAAGGCTTACCAGTGCTGGTCTACGCGTTTCGGCCCGTGCTAGGCCTTTATCAAGACTGGTTTGTAGGTGCTGGATAGTGGCCTTATATATGGTCAATGACCGGATATAGCAAAACTTGTTTACTTCCGGTTTCGTTATTTTCGTTATTTTTTATATAACCAATAAGTGTAATATATAGATGTGTTATGATTTTGTTACAACAGAAAGACCAATAGGGTTTTATAAAATTAATACTTTTTTTATTTGCTAAGTTTCGTGATGAATGTTTTTAGCTCCGTTTTGATTTGTGACGTCACTTCCGGTCCAAGGTTACTAGTCCGATCTGAGAATAATAATCGGAGCGATATAGTTTGTGGGATTCAAATGAGGATTTCACAATGGGGTATTTTTGGTAATAAACAACTATCGATTGAAAATTGCTACAGTGGGCTAACAATAACTAGGCCCGTGAACGGCGCTTAGGTTAACCCCCTCTCCTTTGTTACACTAAACCCTTGAAAGTTGTGATCCTTATCTGTCAGCAGCGTGTTTGCACCCTCTCAGCCTGGTTTGGACACTTGTCAGTGCCTGTGAATTGGGGAAAGGCATATTTTGAAGGGTAATTTCATGACATGATGTCATAGGGGCCGATTCATAAAGCTTCAGGCTCGCCGGAAACAGAAGTTAAGAAGCAGCGGTCTTAAGACCGCTGCTCCTTAACTTGTCCGCCTGCTCTGAGGCGGCAGACAGCAATCCGCCCGATCGCATACGATCGGGTTGATTGACACCCCATGCTAGCAGCCGATTGTCCACAAAACTGCAGGGGGCGGCATTGCACAAGCAGTTCACCAGAACTGCTTGGGCATAAATGATGACAGTGTATGTTGTTGGTATTTATCGATGTGCGGCGGACATGATCGGCCCCATAGACCTTATGCACTTCAAATATTAATGTTTCTCTAGTGGGAGTGCACAACTCCTCCTTATGGCCAGCTGCGAGGTGGTGATACATTCAAAAGGCATCTGATACGATGTCCAGAATGCTGGCGAAATATTCAAACGTGTTGACATTACTCTTGAAAGGCAGCATCGTAGAGAGGCATTTTCCTATACATTGCAATCGGTGCTGATGCTGGTAAAATATTACAAGCAGCATCTGCACCGACATTGGTGATGCAAAGTAACGTAAAGGATCCCTTTTAAATATATTGCACACAATCTAATAAATATACCTATGTACCCCAAAAACACCAATAGGCCACCGCAAACACCCTCTATACTACTTAACATCTATACCACCAATAGTCATACGCAAACACCGCTACACTAGTTAACCCCTATACTGCCAATAGCCCACCACAAACACCCCTTACACTACTAACCCCTATACCACTAATAGCCACCGCAAACAACCCCTACACTACTTAACCTCTATACTGCCAATAGCCCACCGCAAACACCCCATACACTACTTAACCCCTGTACCACCAATAGCCCACCGCAAACACCCCCTACACTACTTAACAACCCCTATACTGCCAATACCTATTAAACCCTTTACCGCCACAACCTGGAATCCTAAAAAAAAAAGATTGCACTTAAAAGGGCATTTGGTAGGGCACTGCCCTAAATTGGCACAGCTCTTTTAGGTAAAAAACTAAACTAAAAAAAAAACTAAAAGGAAAAAAAAAACTAAAAGGGGAAAAAAAAAACTAATATTAAAAGTAAAAAAGGTCATCCTAAAAATAATCCTAAAGCTATACTTAAGTTTGTACTCACCAAGTTGACTCCAGCGGTTCTACTCTTCGTTCTTAATGCCGGCGGTCCTCAGGGGTGGTCCTTCTTCCATCTTCAGTCTTCCATCTGCTTCCTTCTTCCTCCATTTTCAATCCAATCCTTTTCTTTTTTTTAGGGATTTTTTGGGGCAGCAAAAGAGCTGTGGACACTGCCCTACCGAATGCCCTTTTCAGGGCAATCTTTTTTTAGGATAGTTTTTTTTTTTCTTTTGGGTTGTGGATAACTTTTATTGGAGAATTGGGTTGTAATATTTATTTGAAAAAGAGCTGTGACACTCTAGTACAATGTCCTACAAAAGGTTCTTCTAAGGGCTATTCTTACAGTAACCTTTAGTGTTAGTTTAGGGTTTTTCATTTTGGGGTGTTTTTTTTTTTTTTTTTTTTAAAGGAGTATTAGTTTTATTATAGGCATAAAAGTGGGGGTTTTATATTTTTTTTGGTAGTGTTGTTTTTTGATTTCTCTAAAGTAAGGTTTTGTTTCTGTTTTTTTGTGTGTGTAAATTTAGTGTTTGCATGGGGGTTGCAGAGGTAAAGGGGTTAATAGGTTAGGGGTCATTTTATAGGTTGCTATGGGGGTGAGGGCACATTAGGGGTTAATAGTTTATTTTAGTATTGAATTTATATCAAATGTTAAAATTATATGCATTGTCATTTATAATGCATATTATTTTAAGTATTGTATTGAATTAAAAATGTAGTTATTTTTGCTTGTTATTTCTATTATTTTAAGCATAAATATATAATTTAAATTAAATAATAAAATAATATGAATTATACATGGTAATGCATATCATTTTAACATTGTTTATAAATGTAGCGACATAGCTCCTATAGTTATAATAGGGGTTTTTTTTGCGCATACTTTATTAGTCAGGTAGATTGCAGACATTACGTAGGTGTAGGCGTTCTGTGGGAGATAGCCGGGCATTCCAGGGGGAGTATAGGGAAGACATGACGTAGTTGTAGGCAGTCTGTGGGAGTTAGCTGATCATTTTATGGGTGTGTAGTTAAGCTTGACATAGGTGTAGATGGTATTAGAGAGTTAGCTCGGCGTTCCAGGACCAGTACAGCTGGAATATGTGTAGGCGTTCTGTGGGAGTTATCCAGGCATTCCAGAGGGAATAACCTGTAACTTGATTGGGATACATCACCAGCAGTGCAATATATTTCAATCTCTGAAGTACAGGTTTCGAATAGGGTGTCAGCCATTTCACCTTTTAAGTGGCGAGACTTTACAGTGTAAGGCAGTTAGTGTAGGTGTAGCTAGATTTAGGTCACACAGGCATCATCTGAAGTGTTTCCGACAGAAACAGTGTCTGCGCTGTGTAGGAATACTTCAATAGTCCCCACCACCACCCCAGAAAGTGCGAACAAGTGGCAATGTCGGCGATGTTTAGCTGATGTAATGCTCACCTGGCATTTTGCGGGTCTGCCCCCTTCTTTAGAAAATATAAACAGACCAACGGACTGCAATGCCAACGAGGCCAGAAAGGTAGTTTCTCAACAGTCTGACAATGCTTTGAATATTGGGGTCTTTGTGAGAAATATATGAGGCAAACATAAACTAGTGCATAGGTTAGTCCCTCTCATACATCAAGCAATCCAGAGTTTAGAAGAAATGGGGAAGGATCAGAGGAGAACACACTACAGACTGAATATGAACATGCAGCAACGTGCCATAAATCTATGGAATCGATTAATTGAGCTCAAATATGGATACAAAATTTTTAAAGGGATATGAAACAGGTGAAAACCTGGACCAGGTAAAAAACCTGTGGTTGGGTCAATTCTTGTTTATTACCTATCTCATAGCGCATAGTGTGTTGAGGTGCCTCACATACTTTAGGGGTAATACTGTTCAACTTGTCTTCCATGGTGACCTGAGTGGTTTTAGGTCTAGCCCCCAACTTAATTAAATTATCATTCGTCATACTTGTATTTTGAGGTGTTGGTGCATATTCAGCACCACAAACCGTTAAATCAACAGCACAATCATTACCTGAGCCCTCATCACAAGAGGTGGACGCCCCCTGTGAGGACAAATCGTCATCAGTTGTTTCTGGGTCAAAAAAGGTTACTCTTTTTTTAGGCTTATTTTTCCTCTTCTTGTGGTGAGGGTTAAATGACTCACCTCCTAGAGGTGTGGCTAAACCTTGGTTTTTATCAGTATTATTTGTTTTTATTAATATTTTTATTTTGTTTATGATTACCATTAGTAATGCGTTTGTTATTAGTAAAATTTCTTCTAAATCACTTGTTATTTCTCTGCCAAATAAAAATCTGATCATCTGTATAATCTTTGTGGTCGCGTAAGAATTTAGTATGTTTAATGGATATTAGTTCCTGCTTTGAGGATTCAACCACATCTTTCAACATAATGTCAAAGCTCACATATTCTTCACTAGACTTAAAGTTGTTAAGATCAGCCTGTAGTTTAGCAATAATGTTTCTAACTATTGCAAGTTGTTCTGTTTTAAACTTAACCAACATCGCCATAAGTCTTAAAGAACATTTAGATAGGATGCTGTTCCATTCACGGATAAATTCTTGGTCAGACACCTCAAAATTGGGAAATTTTACCCTCACGTTGGGCAACATTTTAGCCCCCAGTCAATTACCCTCTAAACAGAGAAACACAGGATCTTGGTTGTAAGTCAATGGTACTTACAAATGTGGAAATCACAGGTGTAAGGCCTGTGATTTTATCACTGAAGGGAAAGAATTCTACTCATGTGATACTACGCAAAGGTTTGCAACCAGGGGATGTATCAAATGTTCCAGTTCCTATGTCGTGTACCTCATTGAGTGCCATGAACACTCCAAGCAGTATGTTGGCATGACTAGCAGAGATGTCCGGACTCGAGTCCGTGAACACCTTGGTTACATTAAGTATGAAAAACCATGCTCTGCCCTTTCAAGGCACTTCATTGAGGTGCATGGCAAGGATACTGGATCATTTAAATGGTGAGGTATTGAAACCATACGATTACCCCCTAGGGGGGCAACAAGGATCAATTATTGGCAAAACAGGAGGTGTACTGGATCATGAAACTCTATACTCAGGTTCATTTTGGTTTTAATTCTGAGTTTGATATCATAAATCATTGGAAATGATTGTTACGTGATCCAGTGCACATCCAAGCCATTCATAATGATCTTTGGTTTCACTTAGTTCTGTTTTTAGGACCATTTTTGTCCTTTTTTGTCCCTACTTAATTCTTCACATCTTGTGATCAAGAATTCTCATATATTCATATATTTTCTAAATTAATTTTAAAACTCAGTGCAGACTCTATAGTATACAATGAGTTCATTTGTAGGAAAGAAAATATGTTTCTAGCAATTATGAGCTGTCTAGGAAGTCTGCACTGATCAGATTTGAATTTGTATAATTCTTTCCATTGGATATGGTTATGTTTATCATTATCCAGATTGTACATTGTAAAATAATATGTAGCAGTCTCGATCTGTTTTGTTTGCTCTTCACTAACCTAAATACTGTATGTGTCTATTTAACATCTAATACTATTGACTGCATTATTTTGTATTTAAATTTTATCTATACAATCCGAGATTAATAAATACTACACTGAATGTCTATATTTGTATATCTATACACATTGCTCAGTTGCATTGTCCTTCAGAACCGTTTTCCTATAGATTGTTTATGTTGCTCTCAATGTGTAATCTTTACTGTGTATATTCAGATATCTAAATGGTTAATAGGGGTGTGTTTAACACCAACCAATAACCATCATGCTTGAATCCTTTTTAAACGGCACTCACCGGTGCCTAATCAGGTTTATGAGTACGGCCCTAGCCGAAACGCGTAAAACCCAACATCTATCTTGTGTGTACCATGTCAATATTAACGTTTGACAAATAAAGCTGTTTTTTTACATTTTGGATACTTGGGACTATTTCTCCTTTTTTGTACTATTTATCAGGATTACAAGGAATCCTCTCTTATGTGTCCCTCATTCTGAAGTAACACTTTGGCTACCCCCGGCTGTCTAACCATTTTCCAGCTCCAAACACTGGTAGTGTTGGATTCAGCTGGAAACACGAGCTCAGCTCCGGATTTGTTCTTTGCTTGTCATGTGACTCACTGATCTCATCCTGGATTGGAGTAACGACCGCATACATTATCACCACAGAGGAAACCCAGAACCGGCAAAGGATTGAGAGTGCCGCAGAGCCCTGGTTATTGCAGGAGCAAGACGCACCGGGCTGCGGCTGGTAATAATCCTTACAAGTCCTCTATGTGAGTAGAAGATATGAGTATTTAGAGTGCATGTTTTTCGCTCTATCTCCGCGCATGGTGGATACTCGTTTTAGTGAAGACGGTCGCAGTGGGTGAGTGCTAACATGAACAGTACTTGAAGTATATTTAACTTCCATCAAGTCTGTTTAACATAGACCAATGCTTGCTCATTTTGTTTCTATACTCCAGTGTGTGTAGTTGATTTCACTGAGCAGTAGACTGCATTATATTAAAGGGACAGTCAACACCAGAATTTTTGTTGTTTAAAAAGAAAGATAATCCCTTTATTACCCATTCCCCAGTTTTGCATAACCAACACAGTTATAATAATACACGTTTTACCTCTGTAATTATCTTGTATCTAAGCTTCTGCTGACTGCCCCCTTATTTCAGTTCTTTTGACAGACATGCAGTTTAGCCAATCAGTGCTCACTCCTAGGTCACTTTACGTGCATGAGCTCAATGTTATCTATATGAAACATGTGAACTAATGCCCTCTAGTGGTCAAAATGTATTCAGATTAGAGGCAGTCTTCAAGGTCTAAGACATTAGCATATGAACCTCCTAGTTTTAGCTTTCAATTAAGAATACCAAGAGAACAAAGCAAAATTGGTGATAAAAGTAAATTGGTAAGTTATTTAAAATTGCATGCCCTATTTAAAACATGAAAGTTTTTTTTGGACTTGACTGTCCCTTTAATTACAGTTATCGGCAGTTTAATCACAGAGTGCTTTCTTTATTTATTCCAAAACAATACTTTACAATAGCTAGAACTCACTTCTGCAATTGAACCTATACATATATATAATATGTTAAAAAATAAATAATTAAAGCATATGTGAAGTGTAAATAAATAAAAAAAATAATAAATGGAATATACAATAACTATTGTGAATGTTGTTGAAACTGTGAAAATATGTGAAATTGAGGTGTTAGAAAATAAAAGTGGTCTTACATGTAGAACTTAAAGGGACACTGTACCCAAAAATGTTCTTTTGTGATTCAGATAGAGTATGCAATTTTAAGCAACTTTCTAATTTACTCCTATTATCAATTTTTCTTTGTTCTCTTGCTATCTTTATGTGAAAAAGAAGGCATCTAAACTTTTTTCTTTGTTCAGCACTCTGGACAGCAGTTTTTGATTGGTGGATGAATTTATCCACCAATCAGCAAGGACAACCTAGGTTGTTCACCAAAAATGGGCCGGCATCTAAACTTACATTCTTGCATTTCAAATAAAGATACCAAGAGAATAAAGAAGATTTGATAATAGGAGTAAATTAGAAAGTTGCTTAAAATTGCATGCTCTATCTGAATCACGAAAGAAAAATTTTGGGTACAGTGTCCCTTTAATCACATCCTATGTATAATATGCATTAGTGATGTAATATGTGTGAAATCATATAAAAATATTTTTATATATTGTTAAACCCTGAAAGTACATAACAATATACAATCAGTAAAATAATAATTAAAAAAATAATAAAGAAAAAACATCACTGTAAGACCACTACGTGTAAAAGAAAATGGAGATATGTAAGCTTAATGTGATGGGTCCAAGTCTAAGATATTATAGACCTTTTATATTCATATTGATGTTATAAAGTCAGCAAGTTTGGTAACATATATAAATATCCATTTAAACCATGCATACAAAGAAATGAGAAAAAGGAAAAAGAAATCAAAAGGAGACCACGTAATACGCAACCGCAAAGCACAGTTCAATTGATACAGGGTACATGCTCAAGTGGGGAGTATATGGAGGATCTCAGCTCCATGTTTCTATTAAGAGAGAAAAAGGAAATTAAGTACATTGAATTTCTCAAATTGTATATACAAGAGGAACAAATTCCCATGGGCCTCAAAATGAAGAAATATCCAGCATATGCATCACAACACCCTGAGTTTATGAGTGACTGGAATAACACTTTAAGTATACAGGGAGTGCAGAATTATTAGGCAAGTTGTATTTTTGAGGATTAATTTTATTATTGAACAACAACCATGTTCTCAATGAACCCAAAAAACTCATTAATATCAAAGTTTTGGAAGTAGTTTTTAGTTTGTTTTTAGTTATAGCTATTTTAGGGGGATATCTGTGTGTGCAGGGGACTATTACTGTGCATAATTATTAGGCAACTTAACAAAAAACAAATATATACCCATTTCAATTATTTATTTTTACCAGTGAAACCAATATAACATCTCAACATTCACAAATATACATTTCTGACATTCAAAAACAAAACAAAAACAAATCAGTGACCAATATAGCCACCTTTCTTTGCAAGGACACTCAAAAGACTGCCATCCATGGATTCTGTCAGTGTTTTGATCTGTTCACCATCAACATTGCGTGCTGCAGCAACCACAGCCTCCCAGACACTGTTCAGAGAGGTGTACTGTTTTCCCTCCTTGTAAATCTCACATTTGATGATAGACCACAGGTTCTCAATGGGGTTCAGATCAGGTGAACAAGGAGGCCATGTCATTAGATTTTCTTCTTTTATACCCTTTCTTGCCACCCACGCTGTGGAGTACTTGGACGCGTGTGATGGAGCATTGTCCTGCATGAAAATCATGTTTTTCTTGAAGGATGCAGACTTCTTCCTGTACCACTGCTTGAAGAAGGTGTCTTCCAGAAACTGGCAGTAGGACTGGGAGTTGAGCTTGACTCCATCCTCAACCCGAAAAGGCCCCACAAGCTCATCTTTGATGATACCAGCCCAAACCAGTACTCCACCTCCACCTTGCTGGCGTCTGAGTCGGACTGGAGCTCTCTGCCCTTTACCAATCCAGCCACGGGCCCATCCATCTGGCCCATCAAGACTCACTCTCATTTCATCAGTCCATAAAACCTTAGAAAAATCAGTCTTGAGATATTTCTTGGCCCAGTCTTGACATTTCAGCTTGTGTGTCTTGTTCAGTGGTGTTCGTCTTTCAGCCTTTCTTACCTTGGCCATGTCTCTGAGTATTGCACACCTTGTGCTTTTGGGCACTCCAGTGATGTTGCAGTTCTGAAATATGGCCAAACTGGTGGCAAGTGGCATCTTGGCAGCTGCACGTTTGACTTTACTCAGTTCATGGGCAGTTATTTTGCGCCTTGGTTTTTCCCACACGCTTCTTGCGACCCTGTTGACTATTTTGAATGAAACGCTTGATTGTTCGATGATCATGCTTCAGAAGCTTTGCAATTTTAAGAGTGCTGCATCCCTCTGCAAGATATCTCACTATTTTTGACTTTTCTGAGCCTGTCAAGTCCTTCTTTTGACCCATTTTGCCAAAGGAAAGGAAGTTGCCTAATAATTATGCACACCTGATATAGGGTGTTGATGTCATTAGACCACACCCCTTCTCATTACAGAGATGCACATCACCTAATATGCTTAATTGGTAGTAGGCTTTCGAGCCTATACAGCTTGGAGTAAGACAACATGCATAAAGAGGATGATGTGGTCAAAATACTCATTTGCCTAATAATTCTGCACTCCCTGTATGTTCACTTACTTTAATGAAAGAACTCTTGAAGGATAAAAAAATGGAACATGTGAAAACATGCCAAGAGATATCTGAGATCAAAGATAATTGAAGTTTACAAGTGATCCTAAATATAAGGATTTTCAAGATCAATTGAAATCTACCATCAGTAAACTGGATGATGAACTTACAGAGGTGAAAATGAATTAGTACAAAAGGCATTGCAAGGATTATGAGCTGACTGTGGTATACAATTGGAACCAGAGCAGGCATACTACAAGAAATAAGAAGAAAGCAGAAGGGAAAAAGGTGATCTTTTCCAGCTTCGAGGTAGACACCTCAGATGATAATCCAATAGCATCTACACCAATCAGAGATAATGTGGTCTCCTACCAAACAGATGAAACATTAAAACCTAAGAAAGGGTCAGCACATAGACCGGTAGCTGAGAAAATATCAGCAGCGAATACAGGCAAATTGCAATTAGACAGAGTAATAAGAATATCTTAAAAAACAGACAACCGCTGACAGAGGGAGTCATTACCCCAGCAAGATACCCAAGCAGAAACCCCATAAAAAACAAGGGATCAAACGCCAAGAACGGAAACAACTACTGAAGGTAATGAACCTATCGACTCTTCCTTTAAGTCCAGCAGAAGTTATTGTTCTTTCCAAAGGCTTGGGGTTCGCCCCTAGCAGTGACTTCAACCTTTTTCAACAAGTTAACTCGAAAACTCACACTAAAAAGGCACTTTGCAATGGCTGAAGTAAACACCAGGCAAGATGAGACACCATACATAATCACATCTGATGGTGATGTGAGTTCTACACAAAATGAGACATTGAATACATTTATATTGGACATGAATATGGACTGCCTGAATTATGAAGATCAATGTGAATTGCTTAATTTGTTGTCCTTAGACAGCTTGAGGGTTCCTGCTTTCAGCAGTTCAAGTAAACATTTTTATCCCATACAAATGAGGGGTGATTTCATAGAGATATTTCAAAGTTTATTAGAAAGAGATATACATGCATTAGCTAAAAAAGTCACCACTAAAAGTGGATGCAAAGAAACAAGACATAACCTTACTAGAAAGGAATTATATATCTTGAGGAAATTACAGAATAATAAACAATTAATAATCCAGAATGCTGCCAAGGGAGGTTATATAGTAGTGCAGAACAGGTCTCAACATGTAGAAGAAGCCAACAGGCAGCTAAGGGACAATAGGACATATAAGAGACTAACATTTAATCCAACAAAAGATGTTGTCTCTGAGTTTGATAGGTTTCTAGAATCGTATGTGAAACAGGGAGTTATTACAGTTAAAAAATCTAACACACTTAAAGTTCACTCTCCAGGGGTCCTGGTCTTTAAACATTTACCTAAAATTCATAAATCCCTAGTTTCACCCCCGTCCAATCATTTCTGGTTATGGGACCCTGGGAGAGAAACTGGGATCACTTATTGACAATATTCTGCAACCTATTGTTAAAATTACCCCAGCCTACTTAAGGGATACAAAACATCTACTCAGACTTCTTGACACAGTATCTGTAGAAGAGGGCGACATATTGCTCACAATAGATGTCACCTTGCTGTATTCTTGCATTCCTCATGATCAAGGTCTAAGGGCCTTGGAATTTATGCTGACACTATATACTGATTATGATGATTTGTATATAAAGTTTGTGTGTTTTTACTTTGCCACAATTTCTTCACATTTGAAGGGGTATATTATGTGCAAAATCAGGGCACCGCTATGGGTGCAAAATTTGCCCCATCATACACAAATTTATATCTAACTTGCTATGAGTAGGAGAAAATATTTCACAGCTCCAATCCATATAAATCTAACATTAAATTATTGACAATTTAATAATTGTTTGGAAGGGAATTCTAGTGAGGTATCAAAATATTGTTGATTACTTAAATCATAACGACAAGAATTTGGAGTTTACACATACAGTATCACTAGATAAAACTACTTTCCTAGATGTCAATATAGCTTTAAACCATGATACTACCAAAATAAGTACAGAAACATTTAGGAAACCTACGTCAGGTAATACAATTTTGAGAGCAGATTCTAATCATCCAGAGCATCTCAAAAGAGCTATTCCAAAAGGACAGTATATGAGACTTAGACGCAATTGTAGTGACATTGAAACATACAGGGATCAAGCCAATATTTGGCTAGATGTCTCAGCATTAGAGGTAATGACAAAAACTTAAATCATGCTTACCTGATAATTTTATTTTCTTCAGATGGAAAGAGTCCACAGCTGCATTCATTACTTTTGGGAATTCAGAACCTGGCCACCAGGAGGAGGCAAAGACACCCCAGCCAAGGGCTTAAATACTCCTCCCACTCCATCCCCTAGTCATTCTGAAAAGGAACATGGAACAGGGTGAAAAGGTGCCAGAAGAACAAAAATAACAGACGCCCCACAGAGCTGTGGACTCTTTCTATCTGAAGAAAAGAAAATGATAAGGGAAGCATAATTTAAGTTTTTCTTCATAAATAGAAAGAGTCCACAGCTGCATTAATTCCTTTTGGGAAAGCAATACCAAAGCTATAGAGGACACTGAATGCAAAAACGGGAGGGTACAAGAGGTGGCCCATTTTGAGGGCACCAGGCCTAAAAAAAACCCCTACCCAACAAAATCTTGCTTCGCCAAGGACACTGACCTGCAGATAGTCCACAGCCTTGCTAGAGACCGCAGGAACTAGACTAAACTGAGTCAACAGCCTCCAAGAGACACCGTCCCCAGCAGTCGGTCTCCAAACAACATGCCCCTTACTAAAGAAAGGGAACAAACTACTGTATTCTTCCATAAAGAAGAAAAGGCATGGAGAAAACATGATTGTACTTGTAAAGCACAGCTAATCCCTCAAGGGACTCAGGGCACTGCTCATTTTATCAACCTCGAAAGGCTGAGTAGACCTAGCCGCGGATCCAACTTGCAACCCTCGATTTGCTACAGTGCAGAGTAGCCACAGTGCATTAGTATGCTGAGCTAGCTTCCCGCTAGCATAAGGAACTTCCAGAAAAAAAACAACTAAAAAGGACACAACGAGTCCTAAATAAAAACACAGAGCAAAAACCTGAGAAACTGGGTCAGGCTAACAGAGACCCAAGCCAGTCTCATAGAAACAAGGTGAGGCAATGCCCAGACCCCAGAAATACAGAAACCACTGGATAAGGCTGGGAGTCTGAAACAGAGAGAGGATCTTCCTTTAACACAGTGCAACCGCACTCTAGGAGCAACTGAAGACGAAGGTCCCCAAGTCGCAAAAGGGTATCTCAGAATACCGAAATATTCAGAATAAAACCTTGTGCAGCAAGCTCAGATAGGTCTAACACACAACACCTGAAGCAAAAACACTGCATGATCCAGTCATCTAAAAATGACTCTGAAACGTAAATACTTGCAGGGCAAGCAGAAAGCAGCTGAAGATAGGATCCTTCAGATTGCTAAGTATCCACTAACCAGTGGATAACGTTGCGGCCTATCTAAGAGACGCCAGTCCTTCTCACAAATCTTGAATATTGAGAAAGGAGAAACCTCAAAAAGGCTTACTGTACCTCAAATGTTCCAAGGTCAAAATAGCAGAGCAACAGATCTCAGATCCTGCTCCAACACCAGACCAGCCCAAGCAACAGACATGTCTGATAGACGGGGGGGCAGAAAGACCCCAACCCCAAGCCCTAAGGGAATGGAAAGAAAAAGGGGGGACTCACCCACCCCAACAGAGCTTGGGTTCCAACCCAATCCGCTCCTCCAAAATAGGACCTGGAACGGAGAAAAGTGCAATAGATCCATAGGAAGGCCATAGGAAGGCCTGTCACAACTCTCTACATAGAGAAATCAATTTCCAACAGGTGGAACAGAACTGACAGAGCAGCAGATGCTGCCCCTTACAGAAATAAGCCACCTGATTCAACCTCCTACACACAGGGCAGGGCAGAGACCCTCCAGAGAGAGGAAACCCCAACTCATAAGGAAGATAAACTATCCCCTCCAAAGGGAAGGGCACAGATAAGAACAGTGTACATGTTCACAAGACATGAAGCCCTAGTATTTCCCTACTAAAGGACAAAGTTCTAGCATAGGTCTCTTCCCTTCTGGAACAGAATGCTACACTCCTACATGATGCTGATGAGTTCATTTCTGCTTTGTCTTCTGTGTTTGGGACTTCTGGCCGTACATCTGCTGCGGAATATTCGCTCCTGGATCTCCGCCAATGCAATAAAACGGTTGCACAATTTGCCATCGAGTTATGCACCTTGGCACTGGAAACCACTTGGGATGGCAGTGCTCTCAAGGCAGCCTTTAGGAGGGGTCTCCATAAACACATCAAAGATGAACTCACTTATCATGATATTCCTTCTTCTTTGGATGATTTTATAGCACTTTGTATCAATCTGGACTCTCGCTTTCAGGAAAGGCAAGCTGAGAGAGATAGAACTAGGAGGGTCCTTCCCTCCCATCCTCCTGTTCGCCCCGTGTTTCGGCAGTAACCGCTACCCAAGTACCTTCTACTCCAGTTACCTCAGTAGAGGAACCCATGGATCTCTCCTCCTTCAAACCTTCAGAGTCTGAAAGACAGAGAAGGAGACTGAGACTATGTTTTTATTGTGGATCTAACACCCACCAACTGAAGGACTGTGACATTCGACCATGAAAAGCCAATGCTTAAGGGATAACGCTGGGGTACCTCTAAGCATGGTCTCAACAAAACTCCCTCACTCCTCTTGAATCCTGGTACCTGTTACCCTTACCTTCCTTCAGAATACTGTCCACACTCATTCATAGCACTTCATTGATTCAGGGGCAGTTGGAAACTTCCTGGATCACCGTTTTATGATTCAAGCTGGTTTGCCTCTTCTGCAGAAAAGACATTGCCTCAAAATAACCACCCTGGGTGGCACCCCCCTTGGTTAAGGCGTGATCCATTTTGAGTCAGAACCCCTGACCCTGACTGTGGTAATCCTCCACTCTGAACAGTTGCAGTTTGAGGTAATTCATTTCACAGCACAGCCTGTCATGCTTGGTCTTCCTTGGCTTCGGTTACACAATCCACATTTTGACTGGGATGAGGGACAACTGGCCTCCTGGGGTACTTCCTGTTTCCACTCCTGCCTTGCTAAAGTCATTCCTCTGCCCCGCATTCCCATAGCCAGTATACAGACTCCTTCTAACCTTCCTTCAGTATACACGGACTTTGCGGATGTGTTCGAGAAAAGAGCAGCCAACGTGCTGCCACCCCACCGTCCTTATGACTGCAAGATCGACCTCTTTTCCAGAGCCCCAATTCCTAAAGGGAGGACTTATACTCTCTCCAAGGCTGAAACCAAATTCATAGAGGAGTACATCCAGGAGAACCTAGCTAAAGGGTTCATTTGCTCTTCCTCCTCTCCTGCTGGGGCTGGCTTCTTTTTTGTCAGTAAGAAGGACTCAGAACCTGCATTGACTACAGGGCCTTGAATAACATAACCATCAAGAATTGCTATCCTATACCATTGATCACCGAACTGTATGACTCACTCCAGGATGCTCGCTTTTTCACCAAATTGGACATACGTGGGGCATACAATCTGATTCGCATCTTTCCAGGCCACAAATGGAAGACCACCTTTAACACAAGATCAGGGCATTATGAATACCTTGTAATGTTCTTTGGGCTGTGTAACGCCCCTGCAGTATTCCAGGCATTTGTCAACAATACCTTCCGTGACCTCCTCAACCGCACTGTCATTGTTTATCTGGATGATATCCTTGTTTTCTCTTCCACTTTAGAGGAGCATCATAGGCACGTGAGACAAGTGCTTCTTCGCCTCAGAGAGAATTCCTTGGTAGCCAAGCTAGAAAAGTGTGCGTTTGATCAGGAGCAAATCCAATTCCTTGGTTATGTCATCTCGAAGGAGGGTTTTGCCATGGATCCTGCTAAACTCACCGCAATACTGGAATGGCCTCAACCTACCTCTTTTAAGGAATTGCAGAGGTTCTTGGGATTCTCCAATTATTACCGCAAGTTCATAAAGAACTTGTCTCAAACAGTAGCTCCTCTCACTGAAATGACAAAACGAAACAAAGACTGTAAACATTGGCCTCCTGAGGCCATAAAGGCCTTCTCTTGTCTGAAAAAGGCTTTTTGTTTAGCTCCTGTGCTTCGCCATCCTGATCCTGTTCACTTTAGAGGTTGATGCCTCCGAGATAGGGGCTGGAGCAGTTCTTACCCAGAGGGACCGCTTGACTTCCAAGTCACACCCTGTAGCTTTTTTTTTAAACGAACTCACCACACATTGGCAACATATTCCCTCTCAGTTGTGTTCAGCTGTCTCTAGATATAAGAAGTTTGCTGATCGTCATAGGGCTTCTGTACGTGCCATCCCAGTGGGTGAACGTGTTTGGATCTCCACTTGACACAATCGTCTACGTTAACCCTGTCACAAATTGGGGCCTAGATTTATCGCCCTTACAAGGTCCTGAAAAGACTGTCTCCTGTTGCCTACAAAGTGGCCTTTCCAAAAACCCTACGCATACATCCAGTCTTCCACATCTCACTACTTAAACCGTACATCAAGAACAGATATACCCGGCTCCGAGCTCCTCCTCCTCCGCTCTTGGTTCGTTGTGACCCTAAATATGAAGTAGCTAAGATTCTGGACTCCAGATACAGGTGCAGACAACTTCAGTATTTAACGCTTATTCTGCTGGACTGTTTAACTGTTGCCAAACCCTGCCTGCCTGACTATTCAAGTGGTTTATCCTTGGACTGCTTTACTGTTGCCAAACCCTGCCTGCCTGCCTGCCTGACCATTCTAGTGGTGTGCCCTTAGATTGCTTTACTGTTGCCAAACCCTGCCTGCCTGACTATTCTAGTGATTCATCCTTGGACTGCTCCACTGTTACCGCTGGGGACTGTCCTGCCTGTGGTAAATGCCGGCCTCCTCATCTCATTAACTTTCTCTGCTCTGGGTCTGGGATATTCCCTATCATTCTGGCTTGACACCAGGATAACAAGACTACTGGCCGAGTTCGGTCTGATAGAGGAGTATCCCACGAGCATTACAGAAACCATGTTAAACTTGTATATGATTAGTATATTTTTCTTTTGTCAAAAATCTAACTTAATTAATAAATTACATAAATAAAAACAGACAACAACCAAAAAAAACTCACTCACTTATATCTTAGGATTTTAAGCTATACATAAATATATTTAAAAATAGATGGATATGCATACATATACCAAGATATTTACCGGGCTTAAAGAGATACCAAAAATGGGCCGGCTCCTAAGCTTTACATTCCTGCTTTTTAAATAAAGATAGCAAGAGAGATACCTTTAAATAACAAAAATAAAAACTCAACATAATAAATAATAAAAACTTACATAATAATCATAATGGCATTATATACTAATAAAAAGATTTGAAGCCATACAAAGAGATGTTATAACAATATACCTACCATTTGCATCTACCACAGCTTTTTCTGATGGATGACTTTCTTGTGGTACCTCATCTACTCCCTGAACCAGGTTTTCGCCCTGTAATCTAAAATAAATTAACACTTAATAAGGGCTATCAGAACCTTGATAAACCAGAGTACAACTTTGTGCAACACACCCATCATTATTTTTTTCACTTTATATCACAACATAAAACTCGTCCAAAGTACATATTTGGCAACATTTTCCTGACACTTTTGTATTAAAGGGTTTTGAACTGATATAGAGAATAATCTTTGCAATGATTTTCAGCTATGCATTATTTTCTGATTTGAAACTCAATTAAGTTGAATTATCAATTATCAAAACCTCTAGTCTCCATTTTCAAAAACATTTCAATAACTGCTGCCTTCAAAGGTATAACAAAACCTTTTGAGTTTGTAAAGGGGCAGCTTGTGTTGACAACCAGTTATTCAAAATATAGTGAAAACCTAAGAGGAATGTTTCCAGGTCTTTCACTTTGCTACACCCTTGGCATACTTTATTATTATTATTATTATTATTATTATTATTATTATTATTATCGGTTATTTGTAGAGCGCCAACAGATTTCCAGCTACTTTTGAAATATTCTTTTGATATGACTCCAGAAAAGCTTAATTTGTTGTAATGCAATGAATTAAAAATGAAAAAACAATGAACTAAATAGTATATACTGTATGTGCGTTGCTTTACAATTAACAAAAATATTTCAAGATTAGATGTTATAATTAAAATATATAGTGTGTAAAAATGTTTTTGAACTATCTAGATAAACCAACTTCTATGCCTTTAAATTTACACTTAGACATCCACTAAGTCTATATCAAGACATGCCTTTAAATTTACACTTAGACATCCACTAAGTCTATATCAAGACATAATATTTAACCCTTTCAGGACCGGGAATTTCAGAGAAAAACATGCCTCAAGTACAAGAGAATATTTAGCATTTTTGCTATCACTCTATTTAAACAAAAATATAGCCATGGTTTTTTTGTATATTTACTTTTCAAAACGATATATATATATATATATATATATATATATATATATATATATATATAGAGAGAGAGAGAGAGAGAGAGATAGAGAGAGAGAGATATATAGAGAGATATATATTAGTAGACAACCCAAGGTATTGATCCAGGCCAATTTTGTTATATTTCATGGCAACATTTCGCCTCCAAATGTCATCATATAAAAAAAAAAAAAAAAAAAAAAAAAAAAATTGTTAACTTTTCCACAAACTTTGGGTTTTTCATTGGAATTATTAACATACCACTTGTGCAGTCATAACAAAAAAGGTTGGTAATTTGAATGCCCACTAATTGCAGCTGACCACCACACATATGAAATACCCGACAGCGAAGGGATTAATTAGTTAGCTGGCAAGAGTAATAGTATTCTAGTGTAAAGATTACCCTCCCACCTGACACCTTCCTGATCCTTACCTGATTCCTCCCAAACAGCCCCCCCATACACTTTTCACCACCATCTTAGGTCCTGGCTTTTTTTAATATTAATTTTATTTTGTTTCTGCAGTGTAGGATCCCCCCCCTTACCTTCCCGCCTCCCTGAGCCCTCCTAAATGGCTCTCTAAAACTATCCCCTCCCAATGGTCTCCACCATCTTGGGTACTGGAAGCTGTCTGCCAGTACCCAGTTAATATACAGTTATGCGAAAAAAGAAAGTACACCATTTTTTTTTTATTCTATGATCAGGACATAATAACAATCATCTGGTCCTTAGCAGGTTTTAAAATTAGGTAAATACAACCTCAGATGAACAACAACACATGACATATTACAATGTGTCATTATTTATTTAACAAAAATAAAGCCAAAATTGAGAAGACGTGTGAAAAACTAAGTAAACCTTATGATTCAATAGCTTGCAGAACCACATTTAGCACACAATAACTTGAAGTTTTCTGTATGACTTTATCAGTCTCTCACATCATTGTGGAACAATTTTTACAATGTTGCTTCAGTTCATTGAGGTTTGAGTGCCTTAGTTTATGCACAACTCTCTTAAGGTCACTACACAGCATTTCAATTGGGTTGAGGTCTGGACTTTGACTGGGCCATTGCAACACCTTGATTCTTTTCTTTTTCAGCCATTCTGTTGTAGATTTGTTGGTGTGCTTGTGATCAGTGTCTTGTTGCATTACCCAATTTTGGGCCAAGCTTTGTCTATAAGACAGATGGCCTCACATTTGACTCTAGAATACTTTGGTATACAGAGGAGTTCATGGTTGACTCAATGACTGCAAAGTGCCCAGATCCTGTGGCTGCAAAACAAGCCCAAATCATCACACCTCTACCACCATGCTTGACAGTTGGTATGAGGTGTTTCTGCTTTTTATACTGTGTTTGGTTTTCATCAAATGTGGCACTGTGCATTATGGGAAAACATCTCCACTTTGGTCTCGTCTGTCCAAAGGACATTGTTTCAGAAGTCTTGTGGTTTGTTCAGATGCAACTTTGCAAACCTAAGCCGTGCTGCCATGTTCTTTTTAGAGAGAAGAGGCTTTCTCCTTGCAGCCCTTCCATACAAACCATACTTGTTTAGTCTTTTTCTAATTGTACTGTCATGAACTTTAACATTTAAAGGGGCAGTATAGACCAATTTTCAATGAACTGCATGTAATAGACACTACTATAAAGAATAATATGCACAGATACTGATATAAAAATACAGTATAAAACCTTTTAAAAACTTACTTAGAAGCTCCAAACTTAGTACTGTTGATGAGATTAGCCTGGGACAGGACAGGCCTGGGAAAGGGGCTAATAGCAGAACCCCCTTCTCTGCATAAGAAAAGACCCATTATACAAACACAAGCAGTCTGAATTCTGTATAGATCAGTATACATCTAAAACATTGGGGCTTGATTAGGAGTCTGAAAATCAGCACAATGTTATTTAAAAATAAGCAAAACTAAACATTTTTACAAAAACATCTCCAGGTGGGATATATAAATGGATCGTCTACAAAATATTTATGCAAAGAAAAATCTAGTGTATAATGTCCTTTTAGCATGCTGAGGCCTGTAGTCTGAGATGTAACTGGTTTTTTGCAATTTCTCTGAGCATTGCACGGTCTGACATTGGAGAGAATTTGCTGGGACGTCCACTCCTGGGAAGATTGGCAACTGTCTTGAATGTTTTTTACTTGTGAATAATCTTTCTCACTGTTTAAAAATGGCCTTATAACCCTTCCCAGATTGATGGGCAGCAACCATTGTTTCTCTAAGATCATTGCTGATGTCTTTCCTCCTTGGCATTGTGTTAACACACACCTCAACGCTCCAGACCAGCATCTGCTAAAAGTTTGGCTTTTGTAGAGGTGGTCACACTTCCTGATGATCAATTAATCAAGGCCATTTGATTAGCAGCACCTGGTTACTACTTAGCTTCTTAATTCCTATAGAAGAAGTAAGGGTATACTAGTTTTTCCACACATGCCTTCTCCATTGTAGCTTTATTTGTGTTAAATAAATCATGACACGGTGTAAAATGTCATGTTGTTCTTCATCTGAGGTTGTAGTTACCTAATTTTAAGACCTGCTATGGACTAGATGATTCTTATTATGTCCAAAACCACAGAATTCAAAGAGGGTGTACTTTCTTAGATACTCTTACCTTACCAAGTAGACAGATATATAAAGAGAAGACACTGTTCCTCTCAATGGTTATAATTATGACATAGAAATATATATTGAAAGCATGGTTAATCCCTGATATACCAAATGTGAAGAAAATAAGTCAAGCCCTGATTTCGCCATTCATTTTAGAGTTTTTTTGATACACTTAGTGATAAAGAGTTAAAAAAATAGTAAAAAAAATGGGATGCTTTTATAAAAGATCTAGATGGAACACAACAAAAACAAATGTTTAGGCCTTTGATTAATGTTAGACTGAATAAGATAAGCTGGGAACCAGATTTTGAGTTAACTCAGCTCTTTACTAAAAATACTGGGTAACTATTTTCTTCACTGGCTTTTAAGGATAGGACAACCCTAACGGATGTCTTAAAAAACTACAACTGATAAAGATCCCCTAGTTTTGAAGTTAATTAAGTTAATTAAAATCTTCAGTATATGTTGTAAGGGAACTAATGCATTCTGACTGATGTCTTGAATTAAAGATATGATGACAAATTAGATAAGAGGTTCTATTAGATTGATACTATTCATAAGGGAAAAGCCAAATACTGAAAATTGATACTGTATTAGTCAAAAAGTGAATGGTTCAACCTCTTAAACAGTACTTTTTATAATATTTTAGAATTAATATACAATATACAATATAAAGACAGCTGTACCATATTGTATACACTGTATGTAAACCTATTACAATGTACAGTATATAAAGTCTTTTTTTTTTTTGACAACTTAATGTAAATGGAAATGTTAAAGAAATATTTTTGAATAAAATTTAAAAAAAAAGAGAAAAAAGGGTTTACTAGTTTTTCACACATGGCTTCTCCATTTTAGATTTATTTATTTTTGTTAAATAAATCATGACACGGTGTAATATGTCATGTTGTTCTTCTTCTGAGGTTATATTTACCTAATTTTAAGACCTGCTAAGGACCAGATGATTCTAATTATGTCCAGATAAGTAAAACCATATAATTCAAAGAGGGTGTACTTTCTTTTTCCCATGACTGTATGTATTTATATTGTGTGTATATATATATATATATATATATATATATATATATATATATATATATATATATATATATATATATATAGTCCAAGTAAGGGATACGCACTCATGGGCCCCAGGCTGGGGTAAGTATACACCAGGGTGCTGAGTCAAATAGTAGAAACTCCAGAGCAGGGTGGATAAAAATCAATGATTTAAAAAAAAAAAAAATCTGATTTTTTTTATTTAAATCGGATTTTTTTTATTTAAATCGGATTTTTTTAAATAAAATGCTTTTTGAGGGAAATATATTACCATCCAAAGGTTATTCTATCATAAAATAAAGATTCATTTTTAATTATGTAGAATAAGGCTGTATATGTTTAATTTTTTTTTGGTAAATAAATTCCATTAATCCATTCACAATGTCATGCTCTTCCAGAGGTTTTTGTTAGATTATTGGGCAGTTTCTCTGCCTACAAGATATTATCACAGATGCTTGGTTTACTTTTGCAGTTCTCAAAACTGAATTTGACTCAGCAGAGATCACATGCCTCTTCTTCACAGCAAAAATGTTATAACATGAACAGAGTTGAGAAAAATACCTTAATCCTAACTTCTACAAACCTATGAATACAGAATCAACCCCTTCAGTGCTAAGTTTCAAGAAGTTCGGTCAATAGAATAGAAACAATATTTTTCTGATTGTTTGGAGTGGAATAGATCTGCACAAGAAGAAAGTGAAACTAAGTGTGAGGAGGAAGGGGCAAGCAGAACTACAAAGTGAAAGTGAAACTTTATGAGCACAATACTGCACAGCCACAGACAGACAAGTCTTTGGATCTTTTTGTGTGTATGACCTGAGGTTTATCACATTCTTTCCTTGGAGGAAAAAACCTATAATGGCAGCAGGCCGTAAAAGAGACCCAGTTTGGCAATATTTTAATGAAGTTCCTTTACCTATCAGTAAGGCAGGCATGCGTGCAAAGTGCAAAAACTGCAACAAAGAAATGCAAAGCCTGGTGGCCCGAATGAGGCAACATCATGAGAAGAAGATGACCAAAGAAACACATTTGAACAGGCAGGATCTTCAGGTTGGTAAACATTTTTATTGAATCATATTTCTAAAGACTGCCTTGAACTGTCATGTTTGAGCAAAATTATATTTCTTATTATTACTGCATGTTACTGTCATTTGGTACAGTTATGAAAAAAAGCAAATATTCCTTTTGGGGCAGTGCTGTGTACAATAAGCAGAAATTGTATAAAAAATAAAATAACAGCATTGACTTTTTTGTTTAGCGGAATTCATGGATTCTGGAAACTATCCACCTTCAAGATCACCATCCTCCTGTTCTTCAGTTTCAGAGTTATCCATCCAGGATAGTGCTTCATTAGCATCATCATCATCAGACACCCACAGCCACATATCACTATCACCTAAAAGAAAGAAAAAAAAACCTTCCCTCCTGGAATCACCATAGATAAGTTTGTGATAAAAACTAGCAGATTAGAAAAAGAGTTAATTGATTAAAAAATTGCCCAGTTTGTTGATGCAACAAACTCTTCTTTCCGTCTGACTGAGAACCCACATTTCATTAATATGGTTCAGTCACTGAGACCAGGATACAGTCCACCCAGGAGAGCAGATGTTGCAGGGAAACTGCTGGATAAAGTGTATGACAGAGAAATGGAGCAATGTGCAACAACTCTGGAGGGTAGAATTGTTAACCTAAGTATTGATGGGTGGAGTAATGTCCACAATGATCCTATTGTATGTGCTTGTATATCAACAGAAGAAGGGAAAGTCTTCCTTGCACAAACAATTGATACGTCAGGAAATGCACACACAGCAGAATACTTACAAGAAGTGGCAGTAAAAGCTATAATAACGGGAACAACAATTCAAATGTCTAGTACGCAGTTTGGTCACAGACAATGCTGCAAATGTATCCAAGATGAGAAGAAATTTAGAAGAGCAGGAAGGGAATTCAAAGCTAATAACATATGGTTGCAGTGCTCATTTGCTGCACCACTTAGCCAAAGACTTAAGTGTTCCAGAAATAAAGACTAATGTTGTTGAAATTGCTAAATACTTCAATAACAATCATTTTGCTGCAGCAGCTCTGAAAAGGATGGGTGGAACCAAGCTAACGCTCCCACAAGAACTGGCATATTCTAAAGACAGTTTGTAAAGAAAATCAAGATAAAATAGATGGCACTGTCATGGCCAAAATCCTCAACATTGGGCTTAAGAGAAATGTTGAACATATGCTGAGCATCCTGAAACCCATCTCTGAAGATTTAAACAAAATACAGAAAAATAGCTGTTTTATTGCTGATGCTGTTGAAATTTGGAAGGAACTGAGTGAACACTTAAAAACAAAATTTCAAGTTCAACTACACATGGACAGAATTAAATTACAAGCATTAAAAAAATGAATGGGACAAGCACTGTCTACAGCTAATTTTTTGGCAAATATTGTCAATATCAAGTATCAGGGTCAAAACTTAAGTGCTGAGGAAGAGGAGTTAGCTATGACATGGGTATCCAGCAATCATCCATCTGCAATGCCAACTTTAATAAACTTCAAAGCTAAGGGGGAACCATTCAAGAAATATATGTTTGCTGAAGATATTTTAAAGAAAGTCACACCAGTGAACTGGTGGAAATCACTTAAGAACTTGGATTTAGAGACTGTTCAAGTAATGATTTCACTTTTAACAGCAGTAGCTTCTTCTGCAGGCGTTGAAAGAACATTCTCTTCCTTTGGACTCATTCATTCTAAATTGAGAAATCGTTTGGGACCCGATAAAGCAGGAAAGCTTGTTTTTCTTTTCCAGATAATGAACAAAGAAGAAGCTGAAAATGACGAGTGAGCTACAGAGGACAGTATTTAAGTTTTTCATGTGTAGGCTGGGCTGACAGTCTAAGGCCTAGATTTGGAGTTTGGCGGTAGCCGTGAAAACCAGCGTTAGAGGCTCCTAACGCTGGTTTTAGGCTACCTCCGGTATTTGGAGTCATTCAAAAAAGGGTCTAACGCTCACTTTTCAGCCGCGACTTTTACATACCGCAGATCCCCATATGTCAATTGCGTATCCTATCTTTTCAATGGGATTTTTCTAACTCCGGTATTTAGGGTCGTGTCTGAAGTGAGCGTTAGAATTCTAATGACAAAACTCCAGCCGCAGAAAAAAGTCAGTAGTTAAGAGCTTTCTGGGCTAACGCCGGTTCATAAAGCTCTTAACTACTGTACTCTAAAGTACACTAACACCCATAAACTACCTATGTACCCCTAAACCGAGGTCCCCCCACATCGCCGCCACTCAATTAAATTTTTTTAACCCCTAATCTGCCGACCGCCACCTACGTTATACTTATGTACCCATAATCTGCTGCCCCTAACACCGCCGACCCCTATATTATATTTATTAACCCCTAATCTGCCCCCCTCAACGTCGCCTCCACCTGCCTACACTAATTAACCCCTAATCTGCCGACCGGACCGCACCGCTATTATAATAAAGTTATTAACCCCTAATCCGCCTCACTAACCCTATAATAAATAGTATTAACCCCTAATCTGCCCTCCCTAACATCGCCGACACCTAACTTCAAACATTAACCCCTAATCTGCCGACCGGAGCTCACCGCTATTCTAATAAATGTATTAACCCCTAAAGCTAAGTCTAACCCTAACACTAACACCCCCCTAAGTTAAATATAATTTAAAACTAACGAAATTAAATAAACTCTTATTAAATAAATTATTCCTATTTAAAGCTAAATACTTACCTGTAAAATAAATCCTAATATAGCTACAATATAAATTATAATTATATTATAGCTATTTTAGGATTTATATTTATTTTACAGGTAACTTTGTATTTATTTTAACCAGGTACAATAGCTATTAAATAGTTAAGAACTATTTAATAGCTACCTAGTTAAAATAATTACAAAATTACCTGTAAAATAAATCCTAACCTAAGTTACAATTAAACCTAACACGACACTATCAATAAATAAATTAAATAAAATACCTACAATTACCTACAATTAAACCTAACACTACACTATCAATAAATTAATTAAATACAATACCTACAAATAACTACAATGAAATAAACTAACTAAAGTACAAAAAATAAAAAAATATTTACAAACATAAGAAAAATATTACAACAATTTTAAACTAATTACACCTACTCTAAGCCCCCTAATAAAATAACAAAGCCCCCCAAAATAAAAAAAATGCCCTACCCTATTCTAAATTACTAAAGTTCAAAGCTCTTTTACCTTACCAGCCCTGAACAGGGCCCTTTGCGGGGCATGCCTCAAGAAGTTCAGCTCTTTTGCCTGTAAAAAAAAACATGCAATACACCCCCCCAACATTACAACCCACCACCCACATACCCCTAATCTAACCCAAACCCCCCTTAAATAAACCTAACACTAAGCCCCTGAAGATCTTCCTACCTTATCTTCACCATACCAGGTTCACCGATCGATCCAGAAGAGCTCCTCCGATGTCCTGATCCAAGCCCAAGCGGGGGGCTGAAGAGGTCCATGATCCGGCTGAAGTCATCATCCAAGCGGGAGCTGAAGAGGTCCATGATCCGGCTGAAGTCTTCATCCAAGCGGGAGCTGAAGAGGTCCATGATCCGGATGAAGTCTTCTATCAACGGCATCTTCAATCTTCTTTCTTCGGGAGCCATCATCTTCCATCCGACACGGAACATCCTCTTCTCCCGACGCCTACTAGCCGAATGACGGTTCCTTTAAATGACGTCATCCAAGATGGCGTCCCTCGAATTCCGATTGGCTGATAGGATTCTATCAGCCAATCGGAATTAAGGTAGGAATATTCTGATTGGCTGCTGGAATCAGCCAATCAGATTGAGCTCGCATTCTATTGGTTGTTCCGATCAGCCAATAGAATGCGAGCTCAATCTGATTGGCTGATTGGATCAGCCAATCGGATTGAACTTGATTCTGATTGGCTGATTCCATCAGTCAATCAGAATTTTCCTACCTTAACTCCGATTGGCTGATAGAATCCTATCAGCCAATCGGAATTCGAGGGACGCCATCTTAGATGACGTCATTTAAAGGAACCGTCATTCGTCGTTCAGTTGTCGGCCAGGATGGATGTTCCGCGTCAGAGGTCTTCAGGATGCTGCCGCTCCGCTCCGGATGGATGACGATAGAAGATGCCTCTTGGATGAAGACTTCAATCGGATGGAAGACCTCTTCTGCCCCGCTTGGATGAAGACTTCTACCGGATGGAGGACCTCTTCTTGCTCCGCTTGGATGAAGAATTTGGCTCGGCTGGGTGAAGACGACTCAAGGTAGGGAGACCTTCAGGGGCTTAGTGTTAGGTTTATTTAAGGGGGGTTTGGGTTAGATTAGGGGTATGTGGGTGGTGGGTTGTAATGTTGGGGGGGTATTGTATGTTTTATTTTACAGGCAAAAGAGCTGAACTTCTTGGGGCATGCCCCGCAAAGGGCCCTGTTCAGGGCTGGTAAGGTAAAAGAGCTTTGAACTTTAGTAATTTAGAATAGGGTAGGGCATTTTTTTATTTTGGGGGGCTTTGTTATTTTATTAGGGGGCTTAGAGTAGGTGTAATTAGTTTAAAATTGTTGTAATATATTTCTAATGTTTGTAAATATTTTTTTTTATTTTTTGTAACTTAGTTCTTTTTTATTTTTTGTACTTAGTAGTTAGTTTATTTCATTGTATTTATTTGTAGGAATTTTATTTAATTTATTTATTGATAGTGTAGTGTTAGGTATAATTGTAGGTAATTGTAGGTATTTTATTTAATTAATTTATTGATAGTGTAGTGTTAGATTTAATTGTAACTTAGGTTAGGATTTATTTTACAGGTAAATTTGTAATTATTTTAACTATTTTAGCTATTAAATAGTTCTTAACTATTTAATAGCTATTGTACCTGGTTAAAATAATTACAAAAGTTACCTGTAAAATAAATATTAATCCTAAAATAGCTATAATATAATTATAATTTATATTGTAGCTATATTAGGATTTATTTTACAGGTAAGTATTTAGCTTTAAATAGGAATAATTTATTTAATAAGAGTTAATTAATTTCGTTAGATTAAAATTATATTTAATTTAGGGGGGTGTTAGTGTTAGGGTTAGACTTAGCTTTAGGGGTTAATACATTTATTAGAATAGCGGTGAGCTCCAGTCGGCAGATTAGGGGTTAATGTTTGAAGTTAGGTGTCAGCGATGTTAGGGAGGGCAGATTAGGGGTTAATACTATTTATTATAGGGTTAGTGAGGCGGATTAGGGGTTAATAACTTTATTATAGTAGCGCTCAGGTCCGGTCGGCAGATTAGGGGTTAATAAGTGTAGGCAGGTGGAGGCGACGTTGTGGGGGGCAGATTAGGGGTTAATAAATATAATATAGGGGTCGGCGGTGTTAGGGGCAGCAGATTAGGGGTACATAGGGATAATGTAAGTAGCGGCGGTTTACGGAGCGGCAGATTAGGGGTTAAAAATAATATACAGGGGTCAGCGATAGCGGGGCGGCAGAATAGGGGTTAATAAGTGTAAGGTTAGGGGTGTTTAGACTCGGGGTACATGTTAGAGTGTTAGGTGCAGATGTAGGAAGTGTTTCCCCATAGGAAACAATGGGGCTGCGTTAGGAGCTGAACGCGGCTTTTTTGCAGGTGTTAGGTTTTTTTTCAGCTCAAACAGCCCCATTGTTTCCTATGGGGGAATCGTGCACAAGCACGTTTTTGAGGCTGGCCGCGTCCGTAAGCAACTCTGGTATCGAGAGTTGAAGTTGCGTTAAATATGCTCTACGCTCCTTTTTTGGAGCCTAACGCAGCCTTTCTGTGAACTCTCAATACCAGAGTTATTTAAAAGGTGTGGCCAGAAAAAAGCCAGCGTTAGCTACGCGGGTCGTTACCGACAAAACTCTAAATCTAGCCATATGTTTCTTAAAATATATATATTTTGTTTAGCCAAATTAGTTAAACATGGATGTTTGTTTAAGCAAATAACATATGCTGTAATGTTATTGTTTCAGTTGAATAAATCTATTTAAATTGCTATTATTAAGGTAATGATTATTTTCTCCTTCCTAAGTACAACAGAAAAGTTGTCCAAATATGAATTATATTGATTAACCTATTAAACTGGGGATAAAAAAAACTAATATGAAAAGTTGTTATTCTAAAAATCTTCATCTACTTGCATATTAAAGTTATACCAGCAAGAATTAGTCTTTATGTAGAAAACTATGATTTAAATCAAGCCTTACTGACTAGTGATTTAAATGGTGATATAAATCGTGAATTAAATCAGTTTGATTTAAATCAAATCCACCCTGCTCCAGAGCAAAGACAGCACTCACTGGATTTGAATAAAAAATAACTTTTATTGAAAAAGTTTAAGAACAAAGTCCCATGACGTTTCGGTGCCCACTGGTACCTTTGTCAAATGGTATCACCCAGCTTGAGAACAGTTGAAAAGTCCTGACATCCGGAGAAAACATGGCTAATTAACATATTCAAAGCTGTGCATGTCGCTGTCACAGCTCCTAAGTGTAAGTGCTGCTTGTAGGGGAAAAGTTTTTAAAAATGCAACTGCTTGTGTACAAAGACAATCAGCACTGCAATAGTACTGCACACGGTAGAGAAATAAAGAAACACAGCGATTTCACAGTATATACTGGGCTATGCAGATCCATCGTTGAGGATGAGAAGTATTTATTATGCATTGTCAAAATCCATATTAGAGAAATAAACTTGCTTCAACAAGACCCAGTGTTAGAAAAATGGAAAAACCACCAGATACAGGCAGGGAACATCCCAGTGTAGAAGTGCAACGGGACTAGCCAATAAATGGCCCAAAGTCCATCTTGCTATTGAGACCCTTTGGTTCCACTGTGTCCAAGGTGTAGATCCACTTGGATTCAATCTTTAGCAACTTTCTCCCCCGGTCACTCCCTCTTATCATTGGAGGCACATGATCAATGAACTTGGTTTTCAAACTGGAGATGTGATGTTTACAAAGTGCAAAATGCGGTTGTTCAGATGTACCATTTTTAATGGCCTCCCTGATGGCATGCCGATGGTTAGCCATCCTCTCCTTGAAGGTGGTGGTAGTTGTTCCTATATAGCATAGGGAACAGGGGCAAATAAGCAGATAGATCACATGGGTGCTGCTGCATGACAGCCTGTGTCGGATTTTGAACCTCCTGTTGGTGTGGGGATGCTGAAAAGTATCACCTGTCAGCATTCCATTACAGGTAATACAGTCCCCACACTTGAAGCATCCCAACCTCGTAGGTTTGAGCCAGGTGTCCTGATATGAGCCACTAGGGTCTGTTTTAACCAGAATGTCCCGAATATTTTGTGCTCTGTGATACACCATCCGTGGTGGTCCTTTCTTCCACTGCTTGTCCGTTCGTATTATGTCCCATCTATCACTGACAGCTTCATGTAGTTGTTTATGTGCTGGAGTATAAGTTGTAATGAAGTTCAAATTAGAGTCCTCATTTGTCTGTGGTGGTTTATTCCTACTGAGTATTGTCATTTGAGTTTCTCTTGCTAATTTAAGCCTCGCCTTGTCTATATCAGTAGACAAATATCCTCTTGTCAGAAGCTTATTGCACATTGTGTCAAGTTACTGTTGGAGTATTTTGGGTTCCGAGTTATTCCGCACCACCCTAGTGAGTTGCAAGAAGACAATCCCCAT